>NC_138316.1:25857500-26127500 GCF_965601325.2 Salmo salar | reverse complement strand
AGACAACAGGCTGCCCCTTGTATCAAGACAACAGGCTGCACCTTGTACCAAGACAACAAGCTGCCCTCTGTACCAAGACAACAGGCTGCCCTCTGTACCAAGACAACAGGCTGCCCTCTGTACCAAGACAACAGGCTGCCCTCTGTACCAAGACAACAGGCTGCCCTCTGTACCAAGACAACAGGCTGCTCTCTGTACCAAGACAACAGGCTGCCCTCTGTACCAAGACAACAGGATGCCCTCTGTACCAAGACAACAGGCTGCCCTCTGTACCAAGACAACAGGCTGCCCTCAGTACCAAGACAACAGGCTGCCCTCTGTACCAAGACAACAGGCTGCCCTCTGTACCAAGACAACAGGCTGCCCCTTGTACCAAGACAACAGGCTGCCCTCTGTACCAAGACAACAGGCTGCCCTCTGTACCAAGACAACAGGCTGCCCCTTGTATCAAGACAACAGGCTGCACCTTGTACCAAGACAACAAGCTGCCCTCTGTACCAAGACAACAGGCTGCCCTCTGTACCAAGACAACAGGCTGCCCTCTGTACCAAGACAACAGGCTGCCCTCTGTACCAAGACAACAGGCTTCCCCTTGTATCAAGACAACAGGCTGCACCTTGTACCAAGACAACAAGCTGCCCTCTGTACCAAGACAACAGGCTGCCCTCTGTACCAAGACAACAGGCTGCCCTCTGTACCAAGACAACAGGCTGCCCCTTGTATCAAGACAACAGGCTGCACCTTGTACCAAGACAACAAGCTGCCCTCTGTACCAAGACAACAGGCTGCCATCTGTACCAAGACAACAGGCTGCCCTCTGTACCAAGACAACAGGCTGCTCTCTGTACCAAGACAACAGGCTGCCCTCTGTACCAAGACAACAGGCTGCCCTCTGTACCAAGACAACAGGCTGCCCTCTGTACCAAGACAACAGGCTGCCCTCTGTACCAAGACAACAGGATGCCCTCTGTACCAAGACAACAGGCTGCCCTCTGTACCAAGACAACAGGCTGCCCTCTGTACCAAGACAACAGGCTGCCCTCTGTACCAAGACAACAGGCTGCCCCCTGTACCAAGACAACAGGCTGCCCTCTGTACCAAGACAACAGGCTGCCCTCTGTACCAAGACAACAGGCTGCCCCCTGTACCAAGACAACAGGCTGCCCTCAGTACCAAGACAACAGGCTGCCCTCTGTACCAAGACAACAGGCTGCCCTCTGTACCAAGACAACAGGCTGCCCTCTGTACCAAGACAACAGGCTGCCCCTTGTACCAAGACAACAGGCTGCCCTCTGTATCAAGACAACAGGCTGCCATCAGTACCAAGACAACAGGCTGCCCTCTGTACCAAGACAACAGGCTGCCCTCTGTACCAAGACAACAGGCTGCCCTCTGTACCAAGACAACAGGCTGCCCTCAGTACCAAGACAACAGGCTGCCCCTTGTATCAAGACAACAGGCTGCCCCTTGTACCAAGACAACAGGCTGCCCTCTGTACCAAGACAACAGGCTGCCCTCTGTACCAAGACAACAGGCTGCCCTCTGTACCAAGACAACAGGCTGCCCTCTGTACCAAGACAACAGGCTGCCCTCTGTATCAAGACAACAGGCTGCCCTCTGTACCAAGACAACAGGCTGCCCTCTGTACCAAGACAACAGGCTGCCCTCTGTACCAAGACAACAGGCTGCCCTCTGTTCCAAGACAAGTTGGTCCTGTATTGTCTTGTCTCTACTGTATTGTATTGTCTCTACTGTATTGTACTGTACTGTATTGTCTTACATTTACATTTTACATTTTGGTAATTTAGCAGACGCTCTTATCCAGACCGACTTACAGTAGTGAATACATACATTTCATGCATTTTATTTTTTGTGTACTGGCCCCCCTTGGGAATCGAACCCACAACCCTGGCGTTGCACACACCTTGCTCTACCAACTGAGTCTCTACTGTATTGTCTTGTCTCTACTGTATTGTATTGTCTCTACTGTATTGTCTTGTCGCTACTGTATTGTCTTGTCTCTACTGTATTGTCTTGTCTCTACTGTATTGTCTTGTCGCTACTGTATTGTCTTGTCTCTACTGTATTGTCTTGTCTCTACTGTATTGTCTTGTCTCTACTGTATTGTCTTGTCGCTACTGTAGTGTCTTGTCTCTACTGTAGTGTCTTGTCTCTACTGTATTGTCTTGTCTCTACTGTATTGTCTTGTCTCTACTGTATTGTCTTGTCGCTACTGTAGTGTCTTGTCTCTACTGTAGTGTCTTGTCTCTACTGTAGTGTCTTGTCTCTACTGTATTGTCTTGTCTCTACTGTATTGTCTTGTCTCTCTGGAACTGGTTCTAATCTAAATGCTTAAACTGAATGTTTCTTACATAAAAAGATTCCCAGTAAGCTGATTTGGACAGTGAATCTTGTTTAAACAATTACAATCAGCCAAAATATATTTTTAGAAGACAAGATTGTAAAACATAACATTGAATGCCTAAAATTGATTTGACATCAGATTATCTATGTTTGACTTTACCTGAGCAATGTCTTCCCTGTACATCAGCATCACCACGTCATACTACATATGTTTTTTGTTGGCCTGGTTTGGTGTAAAAATCCTTTTCTTCCTGCTCTAAATGATGGATATTTAAAATGCAGATAAAACTTTTATTGGGCGGTGCAGTATAGGACAGCAGCGGTGTTTGTCTGACCGGCCTGCTGACAAAGAGGCAGTTTCCTGCATATTGCATGGTTCTTAACAGCGGTGGGGCCAAGCCAGCCCGTTAACATGTCTCCTCACATCCCGTTTACAGCAGGAGACGGACAGCCGAGGGATGCCTCCTCGGTACATGAAGCAGCCTGGTTCCCTACTTCTAATGTGTTGTGACAATCTGAGAGCGCTTCCTCATTCTCCCACCTTGCCTCAGGCTGCTGGGGCTGGATCAGGCTGCTTCCCCTGGCTGGGAGTGGGTCAGAAGGACAATAGCAGCCTGCAACAGGAGCCAGCCTGGCCCAGGATGTCCCTTCAGTGGGCAGGTTGGAGCGTGGGCAGGTGATCCCGTGTTCTCCCCTCTCCCCTCATGCTCATGGAGAACATGCCAGACTGACACTCTGGAGGAGACACCACCTCACCACCTCATTCAGCATTCACCTTTTCAGACGCCTGCCTCTTTTAAACGTCACAAAGTAGGGCAGAAGACATCAACCAAACGAGCGACTAAATAAATGATAACAGAAAAACAAGCGGGACCATGGTTGCTGGGAGGGGAGTCGGGCCTTGGGGTCTGTGGATAAAAGGCACTTTGTAGGGGTGCGATTTGTTCTATCCAATACCCACATCTCCCTCTCTTGGCCCCCTTCGCTTTCTTCTAATCAAGCAGTCTCTAATTTGGGTTCCAAGTCCAGCACCAGGGAAAAGAAGGAGGCTTGTTACTTTGAAGAGTCCCTGGTGAGTAACGCAGATAAAAGATTCAGGCACAAAAAAGGAGAAAAGGAACGGGGGTGAAAAAGAGAAAAAAATCACAAGGAAGCCTATTCTGTCCCTTTGGTTAGGACAGCTGAGCTATTATGACCCAATCTGACCCCTTTTTTTTAACGCCAGAACACTGCAATTTCTTTGTCCCTCCATCAGTCAGCTATTGTGGATCCTACCATATGCTGCCAGCCCATCCTAAGTAAATTAAGACTTGTCTAAATGCTGCAATTGTGCCGGGCTGTGTCCGGACACACACTGCACATAGCTAGCATGCCTGGCGTGCTGAAGGCAGGAGCTGTTCTGTGCTGCTCATCCACATGAGAAAAGGTAACACCGCTGAATGTACGCACTGCACAGACACACACACACACACACACACACACACACACACACACACACACACACACACACACACACACACACACACACACACACACACACACACACACACACACACACGGGTGATGATTCTGCTAGTGTGTTCAGTGCAATACAATTTGTAACACTAATATGAACTCAGTAGTCCTCTGACCCCATGTTCATGTCTTCTAAAGAAGAAACAAAATACAAAGATACAATTGAATTACTGCTAATGGAATCTAGTACTGCTTCCTGTAGCCTTGCAATGAAAGAATTCTTCGGGGCAGAGACCTTGCTCCAAAAGCAACGAAATCATAATTTTGAATCAACACAAATACACGTTTGCACATACAAACACAAACAAATATACACACCCACACAACAGAATGTTTACCAGTAAAAATCATGGTGCAGATGACTATGCCTTTCAAATACCATTCATATATTAATGTTGTCAGTAAATCCACATGAATATGATACATTGTGACTGCTAAAACTAAATATTTGTCTTGTGTAGCCTAAATAATCCATAGGATAAAACAGCTGCCTATGAGCCTGCTAAGCAAGCACAACCAGAGACAACAAACGGGTATTTGATGGGCTACAGAGATTTGACTTAAGCTTAACTATGTTTTAGGCTTGTATATACGCTTGTTCAGAAATGCTCTAAAGCCATATGTGTTTCAAGTAAAAACGGTATTAAAGTATCTGGGTGCCCTAGTCAGAACGAACAGAGACAATATGAGAAGCAGCTGTTTTACCTGGCCTGCTGCCTCTGTGATGACATAAAACTGTTCATCCTGCCAATAAACCATCATTAACAAGCTTGAGTAAGGACTCACCAACATGTCAGGCTATGGCAGCCCGGACCATCCATCCTCACAGCCTTAGATACTGGACTACATGGCCATGAATATCACATGGAGTGGTTATCCATCAGCAGGGAACTGCTAGAAACAGACACCTTCTAAAAACACTTGTAAGTGTTTGCTTATGCTGATGTGAGGATACTGCACTAAACTCATTTGGTTGCTGTGTGTGTGTTAATTCTATATCCCTATATAGACATCATTTCTGCATCTATAGCAATGTCTCCCCAAGTGTTTAACATATATTTCCTAAATATTTCTCAAAAAATGTTTTGATTGACACGCCAAGTGGTTAATAATAAAAGCGTACTTCATCGGCCTGACGTTCACACTGAACATTAATGCGGGCTAATAATATAAGGACGGAAGAGGCATGCCTCTTCAGCGTAATTATGCTAATGTGAAAGCCTCAGCACTCCACAGTGTATCAGTGGCATCGGACGAGGTACTTCATCAGAGCTCGACGATAGCAGCCTTACAGACCTGAACAGATAAGACTGAACACTGATAACAGACTGCTATCTTCACAGAGGGAACTATTATCCCACCCAGAGAAGAGACAGTTCAGTCTGTGTTTTCAATAGGAACCATTATCAAAGCAGAGGATGAACTGTAATAAAACTGATCTGTAGAGCGCTGACCACACTGGGAAGTCATGTGACAAAGCTTGAAGCACACAACGAGGTACACTAGATTTTCTCCATCATCCAGTCATCCCTCATGATGTGTATGGTAATGACCTCTTCCTGCTTTCATGTAAGGAGAAGCACTTCTAGTCCAGGTTTATTATAAAATGCTACAAACACTGATCAACTTTCAGGGCCTCCCTCCCTCACATAGGAGTTGTCTAGAGAACGACAAAAGGAGCTCTCTGTCTGAACAATGGTCAGGAAAACCTTGGAACAGAAGGGAATGTGTGTTTTCTTGCATTGAACCAATTCACTGGTCTTGGCTATAACTTCATGCACCTACACTGGTTTATTTAGAACCATAATATGAGGGATTGCATCTCATGTTCTTTTCTTTCACAAATGTTGTCCTTGATTTCTAAAGATGTTGTGTGTGTGTGTGTGTGTGTGTGTGTGTGTGTGTGTGTGTGTGTGTGTGTGTGTGTGTGTGTGTGTGTGTGTGTGTGTGTGTGTACGTGTGTGTGTGTGTGTGTACGTGTGTGTGTGTGTGTACATGCATGGCCGATTAATTTGGTCCGATTTCAAGTTTTCATTACAATCGGTAACCAGCCTTTTTTGGATGCCGAATATGGCCGATTACATTGCAATCCACGAGGAGACTGCGTAGCAAGCTGACCACCTGTTACGCGAGTGCAGCATCAAAAGGACCTTGTGGCTGCAAGGAGCCAAGGTAAGTTGCTAGCTAGCATTAAACGTATCTTATAAAAAACAATCAATCTTCACATAATCACTAGATAACAACACATGGTTGATGATATTGCTAGGTTAACTAGCTTGTTCTGCATTGCATATAATCAATGCGGTGCCTGTCAATTTATCATCGAATCACAGCCTACTTCAACTTCGCCAAACGGGTGATGATTTAACAATTCGCAAAAAAGCACAATCGTTGCACAAATGTACCCAACCATAAACATCAATGCCTTTCTTAAAATCAATACACAAGTATATTTTTTAAACCTCCATATGTAGTTAAAAGTTTAAATAAATTAATGTTAGCAGGCAATATTAACTAGCAGGCAATATTAACTAGCAGGCAATATTAACTACCAGGCAATATTAACTACCAGGCAATATTAACTTACATAATTATGGCATAACATTGAAGGTTGTACAATGTAACAGTAATATTTAGACTTGGGGTTGCCACCCGTTCGATAAAATACGTAACGTTCCGTATTTCACTGAAAGAATAAACATTTTGTTTTCGAAATTATAGTTTCCGGATTTTACCATATTAATGACCAAAGGCTCGTATTTCTGTGTGTTTATTATATTATAATTAAGTCTATGATTTGATATTTGATAGAGCAGTCTGAGTGGTGGTAGGCAGCAGCAGGCTCGTAAGCATTCATTCAAACAGCATTTTACTGCGTTTGCCAGCAGCTCTTAGCAATGCTTGAAGCACAGCGCTGTTTATGACAGCCTATCAACTCCCGAAATTAGGCTGGCAATACTAAAGTGCCTATAAGAACATCCAATAGTCAAAGGTATATGAAATACAAATGGTATAGCGAGAAATAGTGTCACGTCCTGACCATAGAATGCTTTTATTTTCTATGGTAGAGTAGGTCAGGGCGTGACAGGGGGTTTTGTCTAGTTTATTTATGTCTATGTTGGTTCTAGTTTCTTTTTTCTATGTTGGGGTTTTGTCTAGTTTCTGTATTTCTGATCGTGGGGTTCTAGTTTCTGTATTTCTATGTTTTTTGGGGGGGGGGTGATCTCCAATTAGACGCAGCTGGTCATCGTTGTCTCTAATTGGGGATCATATTTAAGTTGTTGTTTTTCCCACTAGGTTTTGTGGGAGATTATTTTGAGTAAGTGTATGTTGCACCTCTTCGTAACGGTTTGTTGTTTTGTTTATTAGTTTATTGTATGTCTTGCATAGTTTCACAGTTTAAATAAAATGTGGAACGATACACACCCTGCGCCTTGGTCTCCTTCGAACGACAAACGTGACAAATAGTCCTATAATTCCTATAATAACTACAACCTACAACTTCTTAACTGGGAATATTGAAGACTCATGTTAAAAGGAACCACCAGCTTTCATATGTTCTCATGTTCTGATCAAAGAACTTTCTTACATGGCACATATTGCACTTTTACTTTCTTCTCCAACACTGTTTTGCATTATTTAAACCAAATTGAACATGTTTCATTATTTATTTGAGACTAAATTGATTTTATTTATGTATTATATTAAGTTAAAATAAAAGTGTTCATTGTAATTTATTATATATATATCATTTATTATATATATATATTATATATATAAATAAAACCGGCAGATTAATCGGTATTGGCTTTTTCGGCCCTCCAATAATCGGTATCGGCGGTGGAAAATCATAATCGGCCGAACTCTAGTGTGTGTGTGTGTGTATGTGCGTGTGTGTGCGCATGTGTGTGTGTGTGTGTGTGTGTGTGTGTGTGTGTGTGTGTGTGTGTGTGTGTGTGTGTGTGTGTGTGGGGGGGGGGGGGGGGGAGTGTGTTGTGTCTCTGTGACTGGTGGTAGATCAGCAGAGTGCCTGGCTCCGGAGCCGCAGCACTAGAGCAGCTGTAGGGGGAAATCCAGCGTGACATGTACTAACCCAGCCCAGCCATAGCAGCATTACATGGCTGTGAGGATGCAATTTGCTTTGCGGCCGGGAGACTGATAAATATTCCATTTACTACACTTCTATAAGTGAGAGAGGTGTATATTTGTCAATCGTTAAAATAAGGATTGCTAGTGATTCCTGGTAGTAACTTAAGATATAAATTGATTATTGCACTCTTAATAAACGGGATACCTGTGTGTCTGCCAACCAAGAAAGAAGCTAATTATTTGTAGTAATAGTAAATATAATTTGGTAAATTAAATGTAAACACACTGAAATTTGGAAGTAAAATGTAAACATGATTTTAAGTGTCAAATGTATTAAAGTATTAAATGTGCAGCCAGTCATCCAGAGGCCCTGTCTGGTCAGGGAAACCATCCCCATGCCTGGTTCCATGGCACAGGGCTTCTGCCCACACCAACACCAGCAGCGGCTGACCCAGACACCACCAAACCCACTCCTGTCTGCCTGTCTCCTCTCAAAACACAGAGCCAGGAGGGAGAAAGAGAGAGCGGACACACACACACACACACCAGACAGACAGACAGACAGACAGACAGACAGACAGACAGACAGACAGACGCAGCCGCGGCCGGCCGGACGGACGGACGGACGGACAGACATGTTCCTTTCTGCAGCCGACACCACAAGCTAAATTCCTCAATTCATTAAGGGAGAAAAACAGAGGGCATTAGGCCCATACATTCATTTCACAAATGCAGTCTGAAGAATAACGATTTACGGTGTCTCATATTTCACCTGGGTACACAGGGCAAACAGAAGACTATTGAAGTGTTGGGAGAAAAATGCAAACTGTGGCACTTTTGAATTGGCGGAATTGGAAGGATATTTCAGTGTGTGATGGGTTGAGGTGGTCTAAATAGAGGGTTCACTATCAAACATACACGGCTCTCTCCTCAAAATACACATAGCTGTATAACACAGATTCACTAGGTAATTTAGTCGTCGTGATAATCACATTTACCACCTTACATTCAATTCTACTACGCAGCAATTTATAATATTTTGAGAGAGATTTTTGAATGTTTATGCGCTGTTTATTAGTGCCATTTTTTGTTTTTACTGCACATGGCCATGTGTGAGTATTTTGAAGCAGGGTAGTATTTTAGAGCTGGAAACTAGAGGTAAAGGATTTATATTGATGGGGTTTCACAAAGAAAGTAGGTGAAAGAAACATGAAATGACAATGTTTTCCTGTGCCGATAAAAATTTGCTCCCACTTGTGGTTCCGTGTGTATTTACAGATATAGTGTGGAATCTCCATTGGCATTCGCTCTAGACTTTATTAGAGCCATTAAGAATGAAGCTGAATGTTAAATATAATAATCATGTTTTGAAGTAAACCCAGCTGCCTGAACAACCCCAGCTCTGTGTGCACACAGTAGTCCTCTCTCAGGATGGGAGAAGCAAGGCCAGGTAGGAGCAGCATCAAATCAGTCTCAGCTGCGGCCCTGCCCCGCTCCTCGCTCTCCCCTTAAAGAGCTTCTACTTATCTGCCTTCCACAGGACTGTCAATGTGCACCCCGCCACTGTCATGTACACAGCATTCACAAATTGATTATGAAAGTGCAAGAGGCTTGATTTTCGTTTATATAGAATTCAAGCTGCCATTTTAACGCAAATGTACAATGCTTAGCTTCATTTTTTATCAAACCTTCCGAGAGAATGAATGCAGTTTGTGTTCCAATTTAACTACCACATTTTTTTCTTCGGTTGAATAAATGCTTTGCCGTTTTTTCGGGGGGCTGTCGGACACTAGATGGCTAAGTTAATGGGAAAGTTAAACAGTCCTGCAGTGTGTGGGTCTCAAAGGCCCTGATTGAGTATAAATGAAAGCCACACTGCCAGGGAGAGCTTATTTGACCAAGCCTTTCCCCCATAAACCTGCATTCACATTCCAATGGAATTTACATTAAATACATGCACATCACCTGAATTCTTCAACTGACATATGTGAGGCACGGAGTGAGGCTAGCTAAAATCACTCCGGTTTTCCTCCAAAATGTCAGCCTAAAACACAAAAAAACGACATGTTTTATTGCATAAAGGAGGGTAGGGCTTGTAATGATTCAATTAAATCAAACAACCAGAATAGGCACCTCCCCATCATTGACCATTTAAAAACTATTTACAAACATAAACAGTACAGCCAGAATAAAGGACAGGAGTACTGAAACATAGCCGTTGTGGCACAGCTTTTACAGAAAGAGATTCTCTTTGAAGGACCATAATTAAAACAGCCTCGTGTCTGAGCAGCCATGTCCCAGGTCTCTCTCTCTATCTTTCTCTGTGCTCTCGCTCTCCTCTCCGCTCTATCTCGCTTTCTTCCTCTCTCCCTCCCTCTCCTTCCCTCTTACTCTTTCCCCCCCACTCCTCCCTCTCTTGCTCTGTGGTTTTGTTCAGGAGATCTCATTTCCCTTCTCACCGTTCCTCATGATTGACAGCTAAGCTCAGGTATGAAAACAAACAGTTACGTCTGGAATCGGCTGGTGAAAAGTAATCCACCACTAATACTCCTTCACAAACCGTTCCCTCCCTCTCTCTTCCTGCAGCTGTTAATCTCTCACAGCTTAAAGGACATCTGACATCATTACACCCAAATCATTCTATTCTCTATGTCTCTGTTAAGCATACTTCCTATCCTGTATTGATGGAAACAGTTCAAACTGTCTCCATTTTACTGGAAGTACCAGTATCAGTTTAACCACAGACCCATTCCAGCGCAGGAAACCACAAGACAATACACTATAACTATGTATGTGAGGCACTAAATGCTTGGTTGCGTTGAACTGGGTGTAAGATAAAGGAAAGCCAACCTCAGATGTTTTGATACCATTGTTTTGTTTACTGTACTTTGTGTTTTACCCCAAGAGCATAATGTAGTCTGGGCATGTTTGAACACAACTGCATAGTGTAAAAGAATGCAGTTCTTTTCATTGGTGAAGTGAAACCTTTGGTGAAATTCTGTTCCACCTATTGTCTTCTGTGTGATAATTCCACTGAGAGTCTTAACCCAGCAGATTCCTCCTCTTGCAACTACAACAATACGACAAGGTGCCATCCATGACAGGTTCATAAGGTGGAAAATATGGAAAGCAGTTGAGCAAAAACTACAGAGACTTTTAGATTCTCTACCGCTAATTCAAAGGAAGGCAGCCTTGTGAGGAAAAAAACGTACAAATTACCAGTCTTTCAGTTCAAAAGGGACAGAATTGTATATTTCATTTATCTTTGAACATCAAAAGCAATCTTTTGTAACAACGGAACAATGCCACAAAGGATGTAGTCTAGGTAGAATGTACAATGCCATTGGTTCCGGATTCAATGTCCGCTGAGTAGAGAACGAGTATCAAGGCCACTGTGGCAGTACGTAGCTTTTACGGATGTTAGCCTTTATCCAGCGCTGTCCTCCGTTAATTTAAACCTACAGGCATGCTTACCCTTTGTATTGATTTTAACCTAACAATTAATACAGCCTCTGATTCATCATAACACTTTAGATCGTAATCAGAAGGTGTTTTCTGCTTGGTGCCTTTGTTTGTGTTTTAATTAGGAAGACCTTGTGTGTCTCCAACCCTGGGCTTCTTTTTAATTGGCAGTATTTACATCCGGCAGACTTCAAACGCAGAAAGAGACATTTGTAAGGGGGAGCACAAAGCAGTCCTTTGAAATGTCTACAGTCATATGAAATGGCAGGCTAATTAAAAACCTTAGACAGCCTACCGGTGTGATATGAAAAGTAGTTATATTTCTAAGTCTAGTGTTCACTGTGTCTCCTTGCATGTGAGTCAACAAAGGCCACAGTGGGCATTATCAGGCTCCCTCTCTACCTGTTTACACCGCTGTGGAATAACCTCACCCTTACCATTTATCAAACAGAAAAATGCCCTGTAATTTAAATAGATCTGCTTTCAAAAGGCTAAATCATTTTAAACATTTGTTCCACTGCACTTTGATCTACAGTGGCATATACTAGGTCAGCTACAATGAATCTGGTTTACCAAGAGATGATTTATATTTCAGCTCATTAAGGTTATTGACCATGAATATACTTATTACAACATGCAACAGTTTTTGTCTTCCCCGGCACACAGAGAAAATGTCATCCCATAATTAAAACCAAGGACAAATATTATTTATGATTGCCAACCATATGATAAAAAGAGCTATTAAAGTGGGAGTACATCATAAAAAAGCAAAACATTTCCAGTGCACGCGCTAGCAGAATGCTACTTTCTGCTGTCTTTGAATAGTTCTGATGATTACAATTGTGCATGATGAGCAGAGCGGCATCGTCTGTGTTTAGCTTAAATGACATGGCTATATAGATATGAGTATATTCATGTAAATATTAATAATACAATCATTAATATACACCATTTTGTGTTGCGAGGTACAGACTTGAGAGGATGGGCGTTGGCAGGGAAGCGAGAGATAGAGAAAAGAAGGAAAGGTAGAGAGAGAGGTAGAGAGAGAGAGGTAGAGAGAGAGAAAGAGAGGTAGAGAGAGGTAGAGAGAGAGGTAGAGAGAGGTAGAGCCTGGTGTTATCAGACAGCTGGTATTGTGCCTTCCTCTCCGCTGGCTACATAAACACCTTTTTAGTAACAGTCAGTGCTAAGAACTGGACCTGCAAAAAACCCAGCCCAGGCCCACCTTCCCCACGCATAAATACAGATTTGGAGGGAAAGCTGGGCTGTGCTGGGCTGTGCAGGGCGTTCACTACCAGACTCAAGGCAGAATTCCTTTTAGATGTGAGAGACCTAGAAGAGAGAGGGCTCTCCCTGTCTCTGCATTTTCCTTCCTCTCTCTTCTTTCTCCTCTCTTCTCTATCTCCCCTCGTCTCTCCTCTCTCGGCATGAACACACTGCATGAGTAGGAAGCAGTGTTTCTAGTCTTATAGTTTTATATAGCAGACACATGGACAACAGCCTAGTCTCTAACAGTAAACCACAGACACAAACAAAATGACAGACTGGGGAATGGGGTTGGAATTTAAAGAGAGGGCTCTGGACAGAGGCATTTTGACATAACAGATAAGGAAAGTGCAGAAAAGAACTAGGGAAGGCAGCCAAGAGCTTTTGTCTAATTTCAAAGTGCAAGCCTGTTTCTTAGATTATGTATAGATTATGTATAGATTATGTATGTCTGATAGGAATAGAAGGATTTGTTAATCTCACTTTAAGACACTCTTTACAAGAGAGCGCTGCGGTTGTGAGTGACCACAGCATCAAGCTTACCTTTTACTTCTCCCAGAAGATCACTGGTGTCGAGCCTTTCCATCTTCTCTTTCCAGTCTTTTGACAGAAGTGTTTCCATGCAACTGGATTCTGAAAGACATGGGAAAGAAAAGATACCTTTTAAAATGCTTTCATTTTAAAATTCACTTCTCCAACGGATTTCTTTCAGGAAAGGGTACGTCAAATCCAAATTCGATTTTTATGTATTTTGATTTTTACAATATTATTTTGAAGGTTCCAATTTCATTAATGTAATTTCAGTTTGAATTGAATTACTGGTATTTGTATAACAATGAAAAGGAGCCTGAACTTTTTCTTCTCATAACAAAATGGAGGTAGAGGAAATATCTTTCTAAAGAGAGGTGCTTTCTCTGTTGTCATTGCCAAAAGTGTCAGTTTCTCACGCATGCCTCAGCACTCCAGTAATACTAACATAAATAACACACCCATCAACACTCCTTGTCAAATCTAGCTGTGTATGTTAATACACACATACACACTAAAGGTGTCCTGTCCCCAACGGTCAAAACAAAATATTGACAGCTTCTTGGTTAAAACAAGACAATGTCACTTGTCATTCAGAGTGAACATTATTAATTACAACTAAAAAACATTCACTTCTTTCCCAACTGTATAGCTCTTACTGATGTAGATTAAAACACATTCACTCTTTCCCAACTGTATAACTCTTACTGATGTAGATTAAAACACATTCACTCTTTCCCAACTGGATAACTCTTACTGATGGTAGATTAAAACACATTCACTCTTTCCCAACTGTATAGCTCTTACTGATGTAGATTAAAACACATTCACTCTTTCCCAACTGTATAACTCTTACTGATGTAGATTAAAACACATTCACTCTTTCCCAACTGGATAACTCTTACTGATGTAGATTAAAACACATTCACTCTTTCCCAACTGGATAACTCTTACTGATGTAGATTAAAACACATTCACTCTTTCCCAACTGGATAACTCTTACTGATGTAGATTAAAACACATTCACTCTTTCCCAACTGGATAACTCTTACTGATGTAGATTAAAACACATTCACTCTTTCCCAACTGGATAACTCTTACTGATGTAGATTAAAACACATTCACTCTTTCCCAACTGGATAACTCTTACTGATGGTAGATTAAAACACATTCACTCTTTCCCAACTGTATAACTCTTACTGATGGTAGATTAAAACACATTCACTCTTTCCCAACTGGATAACTCTTACTGATGTAGATTAAAACACATTCACTCTTTCCCAACTGTATAACTCTTACTGATGTAGATTAAAACACATTCACTCTTTCCCAACTGGATAACTCTTACTGATGTAGATTAAAACACATTCACTCTTTCCCAACTGTATAACTCTTACTGATGTAGATTAAAACACATTCACTCTTTCCCAACTGGATAACTCTTACTGATGTAGATTAAAACACATTCACTCTTTCCCAACTGTATAACTCTTACTGATGGTAGATTAAAACACATTCACTCTTGAGCACCCACTGAAGACGGTAAAAGGTGAGACAGATAGATGGGGTGAGAGGGGGGGAGACAGACAGTATAGCCATGGTAAGGGCAGAGACAGTGCAGAGACATTAAGAAGGAGGTAAGGGGTGAGACAGATAGATGGGGTGAGAGGGGGGGAGACAGACAGTATAGCCATGGTAAGGGCAGAGACAGTGCAGAGACATTAAGAAGGAGGTAAGGGGTGAGACAGATAGATGGGGTGAGAGGGGGGGGAGACAGACAGTATAGCCATGGTAAGGGCAGAGACAGTGCAGAGACATTAAGAAGGAGGTAAGGGGTGAGACAGATAGATGGGGTGAGAGGGGGGGGGAGACAGACAGTATAGCCATGGTAAGGGCAGAGACAGTGCAGAGACATTAAGAAGGAGGTAAGGGGTGAGACAGATAGATGGGGTGAGAGGGGGGGGGAGACAGACAGTATAGCCATGGTAAGGGCAGAGACAGTGCAGAGACATTAAGAAGGAGGTAAAGGTTGAGACAGGGTGTGTCCGAGTGTTCTCACAGCCGCCAGTGATGAAAACAATGAACATTTGTCCGGCTGACAATGAATCAGTGGAGGAATGGCTGGAATCTGCCATGCTGTCGCTGGGGTAGCTGATAAAGAACACACTGCTGGCCCAGCCTCGCCGGGCCTCGCCGGTCCCCGCGCTGCGCAGAGGTCAGCCTGTTCCCATCAAACACCACCCACCCCCGTCTCTCCTCCCATCCCCTCCACCCTCCCCAAGTCAAACTGCAGGCTCCCAGGCACGCTGCCCGCCATCTGAACTGCACTAAAACAGCCAGGCCACTATACCAAGATCCGGGATGTGCACTAAGCAGGGCCTTGCTGTCTGTCTGTTTGTCTATCTATCTGTCTGTCTCCTACTCACAAAGTGGGGCTGCCACTGTGGACTTACCCACCAGCTGATGCCTGACTTACCCATGAGAGCAGTCCTAGATCTCCTCTCATACCTTCATACACTGGTTAAGGCTTGATAGATAGTTAAGAGTGCAAGTCAGCTGTTCCAGAATGATGTGTCCTCTCTAGTAAATATAGAATCATTCTGCTGCTGTTTCTAAGTCGGGCTCCGTGTTAACTGACATGACTGTTCCTGAAAACAGGAGCCCTAAACAGATTGTCCTCGAGTGTCATGTTGCCTGAAGATGACATCATGGAGTGTAAGACAGGGTTTGTTCACTCTGAAAGGGAGTAAAGGGCAAACAGCAAAAGCAGACATTGTTGCAGTTCACAGAAAGCTTTGGGGCTCCGTCAGGAATGGTTTAACCACTCTCCTGACAATGGCTCATTTGTGGTCTCCTTCTGCCAACTAAAGGGTACAATTCATAAGAACATACTTTTGGATGCCTTCAGGGATTGTCTTAAGAGTGCTTTGTGTTTTTAGGTTATTGTAGTCATCATGTTCTCTGGAGGCAGACTACAATTATCATCTAGATCAAGATCTGTTGTGCAAAGATGTAGCATTATACAATACATTTGATATTTCATTTCCTTGTTAATGTTTCAGATATATTAACTTACATTATACCTTACAAAATAGGAGACATGTGAGAGAGAAAGACAGAGAGAGAGAGAGAGAGAGAGAGAGATATCCTAAATGGTTTGGATCATTCTCCCATTATTATCCTCTCTCTTCCTCTGACTGAGGAGATGTAAACAGTTTAGAAAGTACACAGCTGATGATTCCTTTTATCCAGGTGTAATGTCCTCACACTTCACTTCCACAATCCAAACATGATACCTCACTATGAAAACACATCGAGTTCAGAGGGACTGGGAGGCTGGGAGTAATAGGGGCTCAATGGTTAGCCTGCCTCTGTTTAACGTTGGCTTTCAAAAAGATCAAGCGGAGTGGCCATTTTGTTTGATTGTCCACTTCCTCCGTGGCAGAGAGGCCAACAGGACATCACAGGCTCAGGTCATTATAACATTACTTCTGCTTTATTGACTTTCCAATCCCCAACTCACAGTTTGTCCCCCTGACCCGGGATGAGAGAGGAGCAGTGTGTGTGTGTGTGTGTGTGTGTGTGTGTGTGTGTGTGTGTGTGTGTGTGTGTGTGTGTGTGTGTGTGTGTGTGTGTGTGTGTGTGTGACTCCCTGCTTCCCCGCCTGGCAGTGGAATCACAGACACACAGGGGTTGAGGGCAGGGGGAGTGACTGAGCTCCACTCCTCTTCCATGGGCCTCACCCCTGGGTGAGCAAGCTTCCTCTCCCTCCCAGACATATCCCCATCAACACACTCCCCAAGATAACAACCCTACCTCAGTACAGATACACAACATCAACACACTCCCCCAGATAACAGCCCTACCTCAGTACAGATACACAACAACATCAACACACTCCCCCAGATAACAGCCCTACCTCAGTACAGATACACAACATTAACACACTCCCCCAGATAACAGCCCTACCTCAGTACAGATACACAACATTAACACACTCCCCCAGATAACAGCCCTACCTCAGTACAGATACACAACAACATCAACACACTCCCCCAGATAACAGCCCTACCTCAGTACAGATACACAACAACATCAACACACTCCCCCAGATAACAGCCCTACCTCAGTACAGATACACAACATTAACACACTCCCCCAGATAACAGCCCTACCTCAGTACAGATACACAACATTAACACACTCCCCCAGATAACAGCCCTACCTCAGTACAGATACACAACATTAACACACTCCCCCAGATAACACCCCTACCTCAGTACAGATACACAACATTAACACACTCCCCCAGATAACAGCCCTACCTCAGTACAGATACACAACATTAACACACTCCCCCAGATAACAGCCCTACCTCAGTACAGATACACAACATTAACACACTCCCCCAGATAACAGCCCTACCTCAGTACAGATACACAACAACATCAACACACTCCCCCAGATAACAGCCCTACCTCAGTACAGATACACAACATTAACACACTCCCCCAGATAACAGCCCTACCTCAGTACAGATACAGAACATTAACACACTCCCCCAGATAACAGCCCTACCTCAGTACAGATACACAACATTAACACACTCCCCCAGATAACAGCCCTACCTCAGTACAGATACACAACATCAACACACTCCCCCAGATAACAGCCCTACCTCAGTACAGATACACAACATTAACACACTCCCCCAGATAACAGCCCTACCTCAGTACAGATACACAACATTAACACACTCCCCCAGATAACAGCCCTACCTCAGTACAGATACACAACATTAACACACTCCCCCAGATAACAGCCCTACCTCAGTACAGATACACAACATTAACACACTCCCCCAGATAACAGCCCTACCTCAGTACAGATACACAACATCAACACACTCCCCCAGATAACAGCCCTACCTCAGTACAGATACACAACATGAACACACTCCCCCAGATAACAGCCCTACCTCAGTACAGATACACAACATTAACACACTCCCCCAGATAACAGCCCTACCTCAGTACAGATACACAACATTAACACACTCCCCCAGATAACAGCCCTACCTCAGTACAGATACACAACATTAACACACTCCCCCAGATAACAGCCCTACCTCAGTACAGATACACAACAACATTAACACACTCCCCCAGATAACAGCCCTACCTCAGTACAGATACACAACATTAACACACTCCCCCAGATAACAGCCCTACCTCAGTACAGATACACAACATTAACACACTCCCCCAGATAACAGCCCTACCTCAGTACAGATACACAACATTAACACACTCCCCCAGATAACAGCCCTACCTCAGTACAGATACACAACATTAACACACTCCCCCAGATAACAGCCCTACCTCAGTACAGATACACAACATTAACACACTCCCCCAGATAACAGCCCTACCTCAGTACAGATACACAACATCAACACACTCCCCCAGATAACAGCCCTACCTCAGTACAGATACACAACATTAACACACTCCCCCAGATAACAGCCCTACCTCAGTACAGATACACAACATCATCACACTCCCCCAGATAACAGCCCTACCTCAGTACAGATACACAACAACATCAACACACTCCCCCAGATAACAGCCCTACCTCAGTACAGATACACAACATTAACACACTCCCCCAGATAACAGCCCTACCTCAGTACAGATACACAACATTAACACACTCCCCCAGATAACAGCCCTACCTCAGTACAGATACACAACATTAACACACTCCCCCAGATAACAGCCCTACCTCAGTACAGATACACAACATTAACACACTCCCCCAGATAACAGCCCTACCTCAGTACAGATACACAACATTAACACACTCCCCCAGATAACAGCCCTACCTCAGTACAGATACACAACATTAACACACTCCCCCAGATAACAGCCCTACCTCAGTACAGATACACAACAACATCAACACACTCCCCCAGATAACAGCCCTACCTCAGTACAGATACACAACATTAACACACTCCCCCAGATAACAGCCCTACCTCAGTACAGATACACAACAACATCAACACACTCCCCCAGATAACAGCCCTACCTCAGTACAGATACACAACATTAACACACTCCCCCAGATAACAGCCCTACCTCAGTACAGATACACAACAACATCAACACACTCCCCCAGATAACAGCCCTACCTCAGTACAGATACACAACATTAACACACTCCCCCAGATAACAGCCCTACCTCAGTACAGATACACAACATCAACACACTCCCCCAGATAACAGCCCTACCTCAGTACAGATACACAACATTAACACACTCCCCCAGATAACAGCCCTACCTCAGTACAGATACACAACATCAACACACTCCCCCAGATAACAGCCCTACCTCAGTACAGATACACAACATTAACACACTCCCCCAGATAACAGCCCTACCTCAGTACAGATACACAACATTAACACACTCCCCCAGATAACAGCCCTACCTCAGTACAGATACACAACATTAACACACTCCCCCAGATAACAGCCCTACCTCAGTACAGATACACAACATTAACACACTCCCCCAGATAACAGCCCTACCTCAGTACAGATACACAACATTAACACACTCCCCCAGATAACAGCCCTACCTCAGTACAGATACACAACATTAACACACTCCCCCAGATAACAGCCCTACCTCAGTACAGATACACAACATTAACACACTCCCCCAGATAACAGCCCTACCTCAGTACAGATACACAACATCAACACACTCCCCCAGATAACAGCCCTACCTCAGTACAGATACACAACAACATTAACACACTCCCCCAGATAACAGCCCTACCTCAGTACAGATACACAACATTAACACACTCCCCCAGATAACAGCCCTACCTCAGTACAGATACACAACATTAACACACTCCCCCAGATAACAGCCCTACCTCAGTACAGATACACAACATTAACACACTCCCCCAGATAACAGCCCTACCTCAGTACAGATACACAACAACATCAACACACTCCCCCAGATAACAGCCCTACCTCAGTACAGATACACAACATTAACACACTCCCCCAGATAACAGCCCTACCTCAGTACAGATACACAACAACATCAACACACTCCCCCAGATAACAGCCCTACCTCAGTACAGATACACAACATTAACACACTCCCCCAGATAACAGCCCTACCTCAGTACAGATACACAACATTAACACACTCCCCCAGATAACGCCCTACCTCAGTACAGATACACAACATTAACACACTCCCCCAGATAACAGCCCTACCTCAGTACAGATACACAACATTAACACACTCCCCCAGATAACAGCCCTACCTCAGTACAGATACACAACATTAACACACTCCCCCAGATAACAGCCCTACCTCAGTACAGATACACAACAACATCAACACACTCCCCCAGATAACGCCCTACCTCAGTACAGATACACAACATTAACACACTCCCCCAGATAACAGCCCTACCTCAGTACAGATACACAACATTAACACACTCCCCCAGATAACAGCCCTACCTCAGTACAGATACACAACATTAACACACTCCCCCAGATAACAGCCCTACCTCAGTACAGATACACAACATTAACACACTCCCCCAGATAACAGCCCTACCTCAGTACAGATACACAACAACATCAACACACTCCCCCAGATAACAGCCCTACCTCAGTACAGATACACAACATCAACACACTCCCCCAGATAACAGCCCTACCTCAGTACAGATACACAACATTAACACACTCCCCCAGATAACAGCCCTACCTCAGTACAGATACACAACATCAACACACTCCTCTCCTCTACTGAGAAATAAAATGTTTTATTTTACAGCACTGTGAAAGGGTTGTAAATACACAAACACACACTCACAAACTCATGTTAATATATACACACTTGCTTTCACACAAACCCACACACAGATGTATGTACATACACACACATCACCACAGATGCTTCTCCCGCACTTGATCATTAAGGAATGCACCAACTGTTGTAGATAATATGGTGCCAGCTCCCATTCTACTCCACCCCTCCCACTTTTCCCTCCTCCTCCGCCTCCTCCCCTGAAAGTGGCCGCTCCCTGACTCCTCCATACTGCACCTCCATCCCCAACCCTGGGCCAGACACAGCCTGCCAAGCCCTCACACAAGACAGCCTACAGCTGGAATGTGCAAGAGAGCCTGCCTGCTTGCCTGCGCTTTCTCTTTTCCACCTGGGAGAGTGAATAATGGCCTGGGTTAGTGTATAAAATAACTTAGAAACACCTTTCAATGCTCCAACAGCTTAGAACCAAATAGGCATACCCAAATGAAAATATTTCTGTTATAATTTTCCTGCAGGCATACTTTAGGAAAACACACACAAAATGACTCAGTCGTCTGGCTTATTTCACAGCAGTCTTAGAAAGGCTAAACCATTTTTAGAGGAATTTAGATTAATAGTAGTGTGTGTGTGTGTGTGTGGTGTGTGTGTGTGTGTGTGTGTGTGTGTGTGTGTGTGTGTGTGTGTGTGTGTGTGTGTGTGTGTGTGTGTGTGTGTGTGGTGTGGGGGGGGGGGCTGTTTCAATTTCTCAAATTCCTGTCCGTCTTCTCTTGGGAGATGAAACATGCCAATGGAAACACTGCTTTATCAGAATAATAGTTACTGTCATATTAAGATGTGAGCAGTAGGTGCACAGTGTTCATTTTTAGACAGAGCTTGTAACAAATCATACAACTATCACACCTCATTGGTTTTGTAATCAAAACCAGATATGTTTCATAGGAAAAGGTAGAATATTCAAATCCAGGTGATTTATATTGAAGATCTTAAAACCAACACAATGTTTATATTGTATGTTGCATTGTGGCTGTCAATATCAGTGGATTTCTGTCTATCTTTGTGGGGATAGACATACCAAAGTCCTCAGAAAGTGGAATAATGTAGTTGGCTTGTCATTGAAAAATACTTAAATGAAGATAAATGAAGAGTCCCATTGAGCTTATTTTCTATTTTCCTAAGGGGGACTCTTAAAATATCTCCCTCTCTCTTTCTCACTCTCTTCCTCCCTCTCTTTCTCCCTCTCTCCTCTGAGATAAAATGCTGTGCAGCTCTGGAGCAGCCCATTGAGACAGCATGAGAATGGAATGAAAACAATAGCTCTTATCAGACTCTTATTTACATTTTCCCAGCGTCCCCGCGGCAGACAGCTCAGCTTGTCACTGAGCCGTGCTGGCCCCACTGGACCCGTACCAACTTCCTCCGTCCTCCGGCCCCGCCGATACCACAGGCCCCTGGGGACCCTCGCCTGGCAGCAACCCCCACTGCTCTGCCACTAGCATAGATAGCAACATACGAGACAAAACTACTCCAGAATGTTTCCGGAATGTGTTCCCCTGGAGGAGGAATTGGGGAGTGGGCCCAGCACCCTAAGACTATGTTCTTCCTCATTGTGTGTTCTCTGGGGCTTTACGGAGCTGGATACAGGCCCCGCCCCGTCTCCACTTCTTCCAAGTTTCTTGCTCATTTTCTAGCGGCACCATGTTGCAATGTAAAGCCTGCCAATGACCTGATACTGCCAACTACAATATGTTTCTATCTACTATCTCCATTGTGATCTGGTACACATCTTGTTCATGCAGCTATCCTGTAATCTGTCTGATGTGGGTGAAAAGTCAGAGGGATTGAGACACCTAGAGCAAAGATGTGCTGGCTACATTAGACTTAGTCTTTCACTACATTCAAACAAGAACTAATGGTGCTCATAAATCTGAACAAAGGGATGTTTCTGGGCTAGTGTTTGGTATAAACAGGGCTTTCAGCAGCTGGCACTGAGCACTGCCAGAATCCCATGTTGAACAGAAACCACAACAGTGTAACCCTAAGAGGCAGGTAAGCACTGCTGACAATCTCACCCCCAGCCTCTTTAGAAGATCAAATAAATAAAAGCTAATCTCTCTGTCTCTCTCAAACATTTTAAAGCACCCGTTTAGAAAGCTGAATTAGTGTTTTATTGAGCATATTGTAATAAGTTACTGTTAATAAAGTGAGTGCAAGCTGGTCATAAAGACTTCTGCATGTGCCAAGCTGAGGGAGAGTTGTTAACTAATGTATTGTTTTATTGCGGCCCTAAACAGAGTGGTTCAATCAGAGTATCATTGGATGCACCGCACGGTTAAGTTCAAATCACCAAGAGGAAAACACAGACGGCACAAATAAATACACTAACAAGCAAATCAAACCTTGTCAATTTGGATTTGAAATGGTCCGTAAAAATAATATCTTAATGATTCATGATTCATGTTGTTATCTACTTGGGAAATGACTTTAACGATTGGCATTGGGGTATCAACCAAGAACACATTAAATAAAGCCACATGAGGCACATTAAATAGACAACCTTGTGTCTCATATCTTCTGTGTGTTTTATCATACAGTCGGAAGGATAGACAGAGTGAGTTGTACCCGTAGGTCTTTTCCCAGGCATCATGAGACTGTGTTTTCCTCCCTGCGGGGGTAGTAGTCTCTGGGTGTCCTCCTGTCTGTCTCCCTCTCTGTCTCTCAGTGGGCCATGCCCGGTGGCCCTATGCCAACACATCTGTCCCTCCCTCCCTCCGCTCCGTGCCCTCACCACCCTGCCTGCCTGCAGCCTGCGGCCCACTCACTCACTCACACGCCTATTGTAATCCCTCAACAGGAAGAAGCGATTCCCCTCATCAATCCTCCTCAACACTGAGACCCACACAGGACAGGGGGAGAGATCCTGAAGGATGACAACACAACACTGACCCGGCCAGGAATCCAGCCATCCATCCAGCATCCCACTCTCTGTCTGTCCACCAGGTCTATCACTGCTGCTGCGTCAACATACATACTGTAACAGCCAGTGACAGTAGGCTTTATTTCTCAGTCTATGATATTCTCTATACAGATACTGTACGTGACTAGTGGCTGCTAGTGGAGTGTTTGTTTTGCTCTAAGTGACGGCTCATTGTGGTGGAGGATGGAGAGAGAGCTTTCTGTGAGAGTCACAGCAGGCTCAGCATCAGCCCTGTATACAGTATTAGTGGTTAGAGCCTCCGGGGGAAACATGCCATTACTAAATCAATGATCAACTGACATTGGCCATATAAATTATTTCCTCCTCAGTACGGCAGAGCCTTATAAACAGAGGCTGTGGGCTGGATGGAGGATAGCTTTTATTAAGAGCCCGGCGAGAGGCAGCATTTTAGAGTAGGAGTGCTCTCAGTGATCTAGCTAGAGGACTCGCTGAGTTGGAGGACACACTTGTACAAATAGTGGTAGTTAGGTTCATAATTATTTTCAGAGAACTTTTAGAGTGCTTTTAATAATATTTGCAAAAAGAAAGGCTCCTAGACTGAAAGCGTTAGGCTGAAGTTATACTGTAGGTGTACAAATATGTCAAGGTTAGGAGAATGAAGCAAGTTGCGTTCAATTTGGTGTGAGCAACAAGTCAATTTGAAACTATTCTTCTCCACTCTAAATGAAAATACCGCATTCTATTATCTTTTTAACTCAGGGCTGAATTTGTAACCCTAAGAATCGCTCAGTCAGATCTGGTCCTAGTCAGACAATATGAATCCCGTTCCCCAGTCTCTTCTCTCCCCAATCTACCTCACTCTATATGGACCAGTTCCCCAGTCTCTTCTCTCCCCAATCTACCTCACTCTGTATGGACCCGTTCCCCAGTCTCTTCTCTCCCCAATCTACCTCACTCTGTATGGACCAGTTCCCCAGTCTCTTCTCTCCCCAATCTACCTCACTCTATATGGACCCGTTCCCCAGTCTCTTCTCTCCCCAATCTACCTCACTCTATATGGACCCGTTCCCCAGTCTCTACTCTCCCCAATCTACCTCACTCTGTATGGACCCGTTCCCCAGTCTCTTCTCTCCCCAATCTACCTCACTCTGTATGGACCCGTTCCCCAGTCTCTTCTCTCCCCAATCTACCTCACTCTGTATGGACCCGTTCCCCAGTCTCTTCTCTCCCCAATCTACCTCACTCTATATGGACCCGTTCCCCAGTCTCTTCTCTCCCCAATCTACCTCACTCTGTATGGACCCGTTCCCGTCTCTTCTATCCCCAATCTACCTCATTCTGTATGGACCCGTTCCCCAGTCTCTTCTCTCCCCAATCTACCTCACTCTGTATGGACCCATTCCCCAGTCTCTATTCTCCCCAATATACCTCACTCTATATGGACCCGTTCCCCAGTCTCTACTCTCCCCAATCTACCTCACTCTGTATGGACCCGTTCCCCAGTCTCTTCTCTCCCCAATCTACCTCACTCTGTATGGACCCGTTCCCCAGTCTCTTCTCTCCCCAATCTACCTCACTCTGTATGGACCCGTTCCCCAGTCTCTTCTCTCCCCAATCTACCTCACTCTATATGGACCCGTTCCCCAGTCTCTTCTCTCCCCAATCTACCTCACTCTGTATGGACCCGTTCCCGTCTCTTCTATCCCCAATCTACCTCATTCTGTATGGACCCGTTCCCCAGTCTCTTCTCTCCCCAATCTACCTCACTCTGTATGGACCCATTCCCCAGTCTCTATTCTCCCCAATATACCTCACTCTGTATGGACCAGTTCCCCAGTCTCTTCTCTCCCCAATCTACCTCACTCTGTATGGACCCTTTCCCCAGTCTCTTCTCTCCCCAATCTACCTCACTCTGTATGGACCCGTTCCCCAGTCTCTTCTCTCCCCAATCTACCTCACTCTGTATGGACCCGTTCCCGTCTCTTCTCTCCCCAATCTACCTCACTCTGTATGGACCAGTTCCCCAGTCTCTTCTCTCCCCAATCTACCTCACTCTGTATGGACCCATTCCCCAGTCTCTACTCTCCCAATCTACCTCACTCTGTATGGACCCGTTCCCCAGTCTCTACTCTCCCAATCTACCTCATTCTGTATGGACCCGTTCCCCAGTCTCTACTCTCCCCAATCTACCTCACTCTGTATGGACCCGTTCCCCAGTCTCTACTCTCCCCAATCTACCTCACTCTGTATGGACCCATTCCCCAGTCTCCTCTTTCCTCAATCTACCTCACTCTGTATGGACCCATTCCCCAGTCTCTTCTCTCCCCAATCTACCTCACTCTGTATGGACCCGTTCCTCAGTCTCTATTCTCCCCAATATACCTCACTCTGTATGGACCCGTTCCCCAGTCTCTACTCTCCCCAATCTACCTCACTCTATATGGACCCGTTCCCCAGTCTCTATTCTCCCCAATATACCTCACTCTATATGGACCCGTTCCCCAGTCTCTACTCTCCCCAATCTACCTCACTCTGTATGGACCCGTTCCCCAGTCTCTACTCTCCCCAATCTACCTCACTCTATATGGACCCGTTCCCCAGTCTCTATTCTCCCCAATATACCTCACTCTATATGGACCAGTTCCCCAGTCTCTACTCTCCCCAATCTACCTCACTCTATATGGACCAGTTCCCCAGTCTCTATTCTCCCCAATATACCTCACTCTATTTGGACCCGTTCCCCAGTCTCTTCTCTCCCCAATATACCTCACTCTATTTGGACCAGTTCCCCAGTCTCTTCTATCCCCAATCTACCTCACTCTGTATGGACCAGTTCCCCAGTCTCTTCTCTCCCCAATCTACCTCACTCTATATGGACCCGTTCCCCAGTCTCTATTCTCCCCAATATACCTCACTCTATTTGGACCAGTTCCCCAGTCTCTTCTCTCCCCAATCTACCTCACTCTGTATGGACCCGTTCCCCAGTCTCTATTCTCCCCAATCTACCTCACTCTGTATGGACCAGTTCCCCAGTCTCTACTCTACCCCACTCTGTATGCAAAACAAACTCAAAGTCAAGATATACAAAAATATTCTCTCCAACTCTGATGGAATCTTGTGAATATCTTAATCACAGAGGCAGTAAAAACAAGACCCCATCATCGCAGCAAATAAAACACAATAATTACAAGAAGCCGGCAGAAAAGTGAAACGCAGTGAGAAAACATGTTTTGTCATTCCACCGGTAGTTCCAGAGACAACAGCTGTTGGATGAGGAATGCAGATCCTCCTGAAGTCTCCATAATCATGGCCTTATTGAAGGGAGGACAAAAAGGGCACTAATTGCAAGGGAGCAATCTAAACGTAATAGGTTACACACTCCCGGGCGGCATCGCACAATGCAAACGCTAAAGAGAGGAGAGAGAGAAAAAACAACACTATTCTGTGTACAACAGTGGCATCGTTGCTCATTTTCAGGCAATTACCTTGCCTCCTTGTCAACAGTTTTAATAACCTCTATCATTTCCACAAGACTTTTTGCTTCAGTTAAATAATTTCAGCTCTTTAATATGCAAATGAAGCCGTTGGCATGCATGGGTGAAGAGGCCTGGCTCCTTGAGATGTGCCAGTACATTGTGGAGCACCTGCACCTCGGGAAAGGCTTGATTTAATTGACACCTAATACTATTCATTATTCCACTTGGTGAGCATCCCTGTTAGTCACCTGTAGGCTCCCCTATAGACACCATCCCAGCTTGCCAACAGCCACTATAAATAGAACACAACCAGCCTGGGATATTCTGCAACTCAGGCTCAAGGAGGAACCCCTCACACACCCTTATGTCCTTACACACTCACGTCCGAAATGTCCTGGTTGGCCGGGGGCTGTTAGTGCTGAGGTAACCACTCGTCCTGCTTTCTCTTTATCCATAGGAGCCGAGGTGCTAAGCCTACAGCAGTGACCCTGTCATTCCAGGCTCTGGTATCCACTACCGCCCACGGCTCCACAGCTGACCTCTAAATAGGACACGTGTCTATCAAGCATACTGTATATGAATTAACCGTCCCCACGAGGCTTCACCTCTTGAGCAGGGCAACACGTGACCTCTCCCAATCCATTTTACTGCGGGACTTTGTGGCAATCAGCCATGAATTATTAAAGTGAGCAGTGAGCAATGATCAATTCATGCAGCCCCGGCCCGTCGTCCACGAAGCAGTACTTCAGCAGAAACTACACAGAGAACACTGGGAAATGCTTCCAGACAATGCACATAAATGTGAAATATGTCAGGCCTGATATGTCAATAATGATAACTGTTAAGGCTGAGGCGAAGCTAATCCAAAGGAAATGCTACTAGAGGACGTGGGTGAACATGCTAAAGCCCAGTTAGATTCCCTCCTTCATTAAGTGTGTAAAAGCGTGAGATTTCTGCACTCTCTCCATCCTGTCTAGACCAGAGGGACTGGCTGGGGAGCAGCATCTGGCCAGCCTGCGTACATGGAGAGGAGTGCCAGCTACCTTGCCCCCTAGGAGTGGGTCTCTGTGCAGCCTGTTATGAGATAGTGGTGACCATATGAAAGAACTGTGTGTGAATTATAAATGTGAGCCAGTCCACAGGAGAAGAGAGGAGAGGCAGGCAGTGAACACCGCAATACTGCCAGCCAACAATCTGAAAGGGCCCCTGGCCAGAGAAGGGCTTGGATGCAGCTTAAAACACAACCCTAAAGCTCTCTTATCTACATAAAGGAGAGAGAGAAAATACAAAGTTGAAATAAGAAAAAAGAACGATAGCAAGAAGCAAGGAAGTATGTAACTCAAGGAACCTGGAGAAGGAAGAGGGGGAAAATCCAATCAAAACTTAGTGAGGGGAGATGAGGAGCCAAGATAAACCAGGACTCAGAGCCCCCAAAACTGCAATCTTCTCTTAAGCCGGAGAGTGGCAGCTGGCAGAACAGCTGGTGAATAGGATTAATGTCAGAAGAATGAAATAAAACTCAACATATGTCCGAGCCTGAGGTGTTGGGACTGTGCGTGATTGTGCCCCCGATGGATGCCATGTGTGCAGCTGGAAGGAGCCAGCCGCTGTGCTCTGCTGTGCCGTGCTGCTCCACTGTGCTCCAGACTCCAGCTCCTCTCTCTCTCTCTCTCTCTCTCTCTCTCTCTACCCCACAAGGTCACTTTTAAGAACTACCACCATTAAATGCTTGGATAGCAAAATCTACTTTTTCTCGCCCCCCCCCCCCCCCCCCCCTCCTCTCCTCCTCTCCTCTCCTCCTCTCTCCACCCTATTAAGGCAGCTGATGCTGTTGCTATACTACATTTCTAATACTAATAATTGAATAAAAATGTGTATTAATGTGTAACATAAAGACATCAGTTGGGTTCAGAGCTTGTTCCAGGACGTTCGAGGTACAGTAATTGGATAGTTTAAGACATAATTTTTCTGGTATTGCTACGTTTATAGAAATAACTGAAAAGCAAAGAAATAATCAAATGTTTACCTCCTTCAAAGAGACTGCCTTTAACCATAAAAGAGCACGTTGAATACCTTCTAAAGTTACACAGCCTATACCTACACCGGAAAGTTTATCAAGTGATAACGAAGGCTTATTCAGACAGGAAACTAAAAGATAAGAACATGTAATGAACACCTTGCTGAAATGAAGTAGAGACAGCTTAAATCACACATTATGATAAATATAAAAATAAGCAAGTCCGTTTTAGGAGGTAAATAAATGAAAAGTAAAATGATACGAAGGGAGAGAGGAGGAGGACGTCTGCTTCAAACTTCAGCCAGTGCTGATGAGCATTACGAGGGAGATGTAGACTTAATTAGAATTTATAATTTCCATTTGATGTCGCTAATCATTAGGGTCCACACACTGTAATAAATTATAATAATTTCACACAAGAATTAAATTACTGGGTACCTTGCAGAGGAGACGATTTTTTGTTGGCTACCCTGCAATCTAACTGTCAGATAGAAACTCTGCTGCTAATCAATGCTCCAAAACATTCCCATTTATTCATCTGTGTTAAATGAATAGAAGTGTGTGGATAACGCTGCTTACTGTGATCATGGCTGCTCAATGGGATTTACTAAATTAATATGTGCCTGACAAAAAAATACTAATCGGATCCACATGAATGATTAAATGTGCAGTGAAGCCAAGTGTCTGGCATAGCCCCCCAAACTTTATTTTATCTTAAACGTTTAGAGGCAACGCCGATGTGCTTCACAGATTCCTCTGCATTATACACAGAATGTAAATGCTGCCTTAATAAAAAAAAAAGAAGTGATACTAAAGTGAAAAAAGAAAGACTTTATAAGCATGGTAATACTGATATAATGTTATAATGTGCTCTCCGGGTCCATACAGGATATTTCATCCATGATAATAACAGGTGCATACTATGCTTTTAGGCTTTATATTACTTTACTTGATTTTTAGTGTGTGTTGGTATGAGTGTAGGTGCGTATGTGTGCGTGTGTGCACACTGGCGTGTGTGTGTGAGTGCGTGCGTGCGTGCGTGTGTGTGTGCAGATATGTTGAGAACATGGCAAAGGTGTATACTGTACAGTACTTGCTACCGTACATATACATTCAACAAGATTACTTTACCTATAATGATTTAGGACATACAGTGCCTTGACTTTTTCCACATTTTGTTAGATTACAGCCTTATTCAAAAAATGTATTAAATTGTATTTTTTTCCTCATTAATCTACATACAATACCCCATAATGACAAAGCAAAAACACATTTTTGCTAATTTACAAAAAATGAAGCACCTTTGGCAGCAATTACAGCCTCAAGTCTTCTTGGGTATGACGCTACAAGCTTGGCACACCTGTATCTGGGGAGATTCTCCCATTTTTCTCTGCAGATCCTCTCAAGCTCTGTCAGGTTGGATGGGGAACGTCGCTGCACAGCTATTTTCAGGTCTCTCCAGAGATGTTCGATCGGGTTCATGTCCGGGCTCTGGCTGGGCCACTCAAGGACATTCAGACACTTGTCCCAAAGCCACCCCTGCGTTGTCTTGGCTGTTTGCTTACGGGTCGTTGTCCTGTTGGAAGGTGAACCTTCACCCCAGTCTGAGGTCCTGAGCCCTCCGGAGCCGGTTTTCATCAAGGATCTCTCTGTACTGTGCACTGTTCATTTTTGCCTCGATCCTGACTAGTCTCCCAGTCCCTGCCGCTGAAAAGCACCCCCACAGCATGATGCTGTCACCACCATGCTTCACTGTAGGGATGGTGCCAGGTTTCCTCCAGACGTGATGCTTGGCATTCAGGCTAATGTGTTGAATCTTGGTTTCATCAGACCAGAGAATCTTGTTTCTCATGGTCTGAGACTCCTTAGGTGCCTTTTGGCAAACTCAAAGTGTGCTGTCATGTGCCTTTCACTGAGGAGTGGCTTCCGTCTGGCCACTCTACCATAAAGGCCTGATTGGTGGAGTGCTGCAGAGATGGTTGTCCTCCTAAAAGGTTCTCCCATCTCCACAGAGGAACTCTAGAGCTCTGGCAGAGTGACCATCAGGTTCTTGGTCACCTCCCTGACCAAGGCCCTTCTCCCCCAATTGCTCAGTTAGGCTGGGTGGCCAGCTCTAGGAAGAGTCTTGGTGGTTCCAAACTTCTTCCATTTAAGAATGATGGAGGCCACTGTGTTCCGGAGCTTCAATGCTGCAGACATTTTTTGGTACCCCTCCTTCTGTGCCTCGACACAATCCTGTCTCGGAGATCTACGGACAATTCCGTCGACCTCATGGCTTGGTTTTTGCTCTGACATACACAGTCATCTGTGGGACCTTATAAGGTATCTTTTTTTAACTTTTATAAATTAGCAAACATTTCGGAAAAACTGTTTAACTTCGTCATTATGGGGTATTGTGTGTAGATTGCTGAGGATTTTTATTTATTTAATCCATTTTAGAATAAGGCTGTAACGTAACAAATGTGGAAAAAGTCAAGGGGTCTGAATACTTTCCGAAGGCACTGTAAATGTTAAAATAAAACTTTACTTTGTCTAATTAAGGGGAGACTATTTGCTATTGCAGTCTGTGACATTCTCAGTTTCTACCAAGCAGCAATTAAAGATGTTTATGAACCAGCTTTGTTTACTGGGATGTCAGAGTTCAGGATGTGCACACATTGCTCTGTGGACGGGGAGTGCAAAGGTCACTATTTTTAGATGACGACCTCTACACACACACACACACACACACACACACACACACACACACACACACATACACAACACACACACACACACACACACACACACACACACATACACAACACACACACACACACACACACACACACACACACACACACACACACTGCCTCAAACCGTCTGATATGTTTTAGCTAGGTACAGTGCCAAAATATTAAATTGGTTAAGTCTAAGCAGCAATGCATGTGCAAATGTTCTCATATGCAAGGGCTCAACCATTTTTTGTATTGAATATCTCTATCCTTGAGACCATATTCAATAGACATTTTTGATGCTAGGCCTGCCAGACCAGGGAGAATTAGGATGATGAAGTAACCATAGTACTTCAAAGGTTAAGAATTCCAATTTCTAGGAAGTCCCCTTCGCTGGCCCACAGCTAAACGTCTCAATGCACTATTGTTCCAAAATGGTTCTGCAACAATGGGAGCCGTATTTTCCTTTGAAACAAACATCCCCTTTCTCTGGGATACAGAGCCACACGGACTGAGACAAGCTGTGCAAGGATGGAAGAATTCAGATCTCATGTGAGGCTGAGCTCATTGCCCAGCCATGACTTTAACAAAAAGTTAACAACAGAAGTCTTACGGTAGCCGCCATGAAGCCAACTGGCACCCAGGAGAGAACTACAAACAGACAGGAAGAGTGAGAGAAAGAGTGAGAGAGAAGAGGGGAGGAGAAGAGGGGAGAAGAAGAGGGATGGAGAAAGTGGGGTGCCTCAACACACAAATCACTAATTGCAGCATTATGGTAAGTGGTACTGAGTTAAAGGAAAATGTCATTCCAGCCCAGCGATCATTAATTATAATCCAAAATCATAACTTTAACCTATCATTGGAACTTCATGACATGTAATGGATGCCAGGGTCTTAAACCATATTAACCACTCGGCCTCCGCAGGCTTAAAATGATATCGGGGGCAATCCCAACGAGAGATGGTGTTCGCCTAATAATTATAATCATCAGCACTCAAGCTTTGCAGCGCAATAAAACATGTTCCTCTCCGTTTCTTCTGACATTCTAATCTCATCTCTTGGCACATGTGAAATGTTATTGAACAGGGTGGGAGAGAAAGAGAGTGAGGGCGGACATTTGTTTTATCACAAGTGATTAAACAGTCTCTCTGTTCAAGAGGCAGACATCAAAGTGGAGTGTAAAATATTCATGCTCACTGTTAGGTGGAAAACAATGCAAATATGGTAATAGGCGTATCTGTGTAATCTGTCATGTCTGCCTGTACCGAGGCAGATTTGCTAGCTGGATGGCTGACGTACCATAGTCTTATAAACCAAGCATGCGATGTGCCCTGAAATCATTAGCAGGCCACAGGCCCCGTCTGTGCCCATGGTGTGGGTTACATTGACACTATTTTCATCCCCGGTCAGATGACACCAGCTCTTTTGTCCAGTTATGTGTGGAGAATGCCTGGGAACTCAACGCCAAGGCTTGGACAGTGATACTGGGCAGAGACTTTCCCAGTATAACCCCTCACACACACACACACACACACACACACACACACACACACACACACACACACACAGACACACACACACACACACACACACACACACACACACACACACACACACACACACACACACACACACACACACACACAACCCTGTTCTAGTGTCCTACTGTCCATCCAACTGGCCCTCATCCTCAAGTTTCCGCCTGTCCTGGCAGAAGCTCTGTTGTGCCCATATCTCCCCCCGACCCCCCACCTTCCATCTCCCCCACCCTCCAGGCTGATTACGTAAAGCCTGTCCATGTCGGTCCCTGTTCTGCATAAAGGAGTCTGCTACTTCCAGATCCACAGCTCCAGCACAATGACAGATTTTGGAGCATTAATGGGCTCTGCCTTAGCATTCTGCCCTCACTGTTGCATTCCAAATACTGAGGGGTCACATAAAACAGCCAGGTTATTAAAGCTGCTCAAAGTGTAGTCTCCAGTACATTCCTATTCTATACAAGCTGTTATTCTACTCTGTTTTGTCTTTTAGTCTGTTTAAAGTAACATGGAAATTCATAGAACAAAATACATAAATCTTCCATAGCTTCTCAATCATTTTTTAAATTAATCAATATTTTTTAGTATAATTGAGTCCCAATCCATTATGGTTGGCTGTACTATAGGTCTGGGCCAGAGCTCAGATCCAGCTGATGGGATGCACCTATGGGGAGTGTGTCTGAACACAAACAGGCCTCTGTAAGGCCCTGGCTGTGATTTGTCTCCCTAAGACACCCATTTCCTCCTATCAGGGGGTTCCTGTGCAGCCACTGGGCCAGCAACACAATGGAAGTGTTGTGCTCCTCAGGCGCAGGGGACAGAGTCAACAGCTGAATCCTGGGAAGATGGCTCCCGGAATGCTCTGCAGCAGTTGCTACTGTTGACTAATGGGAATATGAGAAGTGGGAAGGTGATCCCAACGCAGCGAAGAATGGCACACTGAAGAAGCAGCTGCTTGTTTTGTCATCTCAAAGGGGGAGAGCTCCACTTTAGACGGATTTAGCTGCAACCACCTATGCTGTTCTTGTTCTGTCAGGACTCCCCTGTCTCTCCTAACTCCTAGGAGGCAGTCGTGATGTGGTGTGTATGGGTTCTGTTTGGACTGCATACTAAATCCATCGTTCAGAGAAGGCAGGCTGGAGAGTGAGAGTGGAGCGTGCTCCCTGTGCACCACACTTAGCCATGTCATTTAGCTCTGGGCTCTGTTCACTAGCCTGGCAGCAGAGGAGGGAGAGATGCGGGAGGAGTTTTGGGGGTGATAGAGGAAGGGGAGGAGTAGCAGAGCTGGTATCTTTTGGTAAAAGTTCACATGTCAGGCTGGCAGGCTGCCCGCGGCGTACAGCCGAAAAATCTATTTAACGTCTGCTTCACAGGGTGACAAGAGGTTTGATTGGCAGAGTGCAGAGAGCAGCTTTTGATCATGTGTCCTAACAAGTGATTCCAGCTCATGTCTCTTCAGCCTGAACAGCTCCACATTACCTATTCAAACAAAAGTGACAGACCAGAGCACTGCTCCACAGGGCTGGCAGACCACGCCATGGGCCAAGAATGAACACAGGCACACACACATAGAGAGAGAGAGAGAGAGAGAGAGAGAGAGAGAGAGAGAGAGAGAGAGAGAACGGCACACACACACATACAGTGCATTCGGAAAGTATTCAGACCCGTTGACATTTTCCACATTTTGTTTACGTTACAGCCTTATTCTAAAATGGATAAAATCTTTTTTTCCCCCTCATCAATCTATACACAATACCCCATAATGACAAAACGGGTTTTAGAAATGTTTGCTAATTTATAAAAAATAAAAACCCTTTACTCAGTACTTTGTTGAAGCACCTTTGGCAGCGATTACAGCCTTGAGTCTTCTTGGGTATGACTCTACAAGCTTGGCACACCTGTATTTGGGGAATTTCTCCCATTCTTCTCTGCAGATCCTCTTAAGCTCTGTCAGGTTGGGGAGCATCACTGCACAGCTATTTTCAGGTCTCTCCAGAGATGTTCAATCAGGTTCATGTCCGGGCTCTGGTTGAGCCACTGAAGGACATTCAGAGACTTGTCCCAAAGCCACTCCTGCGTTGTCTTGGCTGTGTGAACCTTCGCCCCAGTCTGAGGTCCTGAGAGCTCTGGAGCAGGTTTTCATTAAGGATCTCTCTGTACTTTGCTCCGTTCATCTTTCCCTCGATCCTGACTAATCTCCCAGTCCCTGCCGCTGAAAAACATCCCCATAGCATATTCCTATCACCACCATGCTTCACCGTAGGGATGGTACCAGGTTAGGCCGGGCGGCCAGCTCTAGGAAGAGTCTTGGTGGTTCCAAACTTCTTCCATTTAAGAATGATGGAAGCCACTGTGTTCTTGGGGACCTTCAATGCTGCAGAAATGTTTTGGTACCTGTCCCCTCGACACAATCCTGTCTCTGAGCTCTATGGAAAATTATTTTAATCTCATGGCTTGGTTTTTGCCCCTACTATGCACTGTCAACTGTGGGACCTTATATAGACAGGTGTGTGCCTTTCCAAACCATGTCCAATCAATTGAATTTACCTCAGGTGTAAACAGTTGTAGAAACATCTCAAGGATGATCAGTAGAAACAGGATGCACCTGAGCTCAATTTCAAGTCTCATAGCAAATGGTCTGATTACCTATTTTATAAGGTATTTCAGTTTTATTTAATCATATTTTTTATTGTCACATGCGTTGAATACAACGGGTGTAGACTTTACCGTGAAATACTTGCTTACGAGCCGTTACCAAAGTAAAAGTTTAAAAAATTGAGTAAAAAGATATTTTTTTTAATTATAAAAATGTAAATAGTATCACAAGAGGAATAAAAAACACAAGAATGAAGCTATATGCAGGGAGTACCACACACACACACACACACACACACACACACACACACACACACACACACACACACACACACACACACACACACACACACACACACACACACACACACACACACACACACACACACACTCAGAGGGAGGCACAAACACAAAAACACTAAAATACTCAAACATACACAAATACAACAGCCACTGATCAAATATGTCACTTGTATCAATATAAGCAGGTTGTTGGAGTCAGAAAGACAGAAGAGAAGGACAATTATTAAAGGAGAAGACAAGAAGATGGAGCGCGAGTGGAAAGGATAGGAAGAGAGAAACTAGTGGTTGACTGATGTTTGGGGGACTGGGGAGAGTAGAGGAGAGCTAAGTGTTTGAAGCGCGCCTCAAAACCTGCAGGTTCACCTCGGCTAGCAGCCAACACATTAAAAAGGCGACTGGGTCTCCAGCCTCATTGCATATGCATCGAGTCAGAGGCTCACGCCACAGATCATTATAACAAAGATTCCTATTAATTAGGTGGGATTAAACAGAGCCAGACGACAGGGCAGCTGGGTAGAGGGGAGAGGGAACGAGAGAGAGAGCTTGTCCTACTATATTATTTCTTAAGCAAACCTTTAAGTGAATCGTAACAACACAACCAGATACTGTAGTCATGAATGAAAATGTCTTTCCACAAAAAATCCTGAGCTTGGCTAATAACAATGTATTACGCATATAGTTTCAAACGGTACAAATCACCTGTAGCCAATTTTACAGTGAGCTTCCATGGCTGAGACAGCAGGATTGGGGCAGAGACTGTGTTAGGACTAAGTCATGAGTTCATCAGTATTAATCAGGCCAAAAGCTTGAAGCTGATCCTATTCTCTTCCAAAGCTTTTCCCCATCCCTGAATCTCATCACACCCTGTCGTAATAGAGGATAATGACCCTGCCCTTCCTTAGCACACAATGCTGATTACAAACCCACACTCACACTGCAGCACTGCCACAGACACTGGCATAACACATAGCCCAGAGACGGATTACAACTACAAGCAGAGGGATGGAGGGAGAGAGAGAGAGAGAGAGAGAGAGAGAGAGAGAGAGAGAGAGAGAGAGAGAGAGAGAGAGCGAGAGCGAGATGGGGAGAGAGATATATACTGATTGGCATTACATACAGTATGACTGAGATTTAGAATCATACATTCAGATCACCCAACTAAACAGCACGATTTGACCGTTCATGTCACACAGTGGAGGTCATCTGCTCCTGACGTGTGTGATCTCTTTCATAATCCTTCTACCTCAGAGAGGAAGGCTGTGATTTGGTGAACTGTCCCTGTGGATGAAGGTGCTGTGGCTTCACACTGGTATGGTAATTAGTCAATAGGCCTTGCTGTGGTCCAGGTGCACTGCTAACCAACCACCCTTTCACATTAGCAACTGTTCATAGTGTCACAGGTCACCCAGGGTTGCATGTTACCCTCTGAGACAGGACCTCCAGCATGCACACCTGTTCCCAGGGGGTCAGGACATCCCAACTCAATGGGGAGCGACCTCTCCTTCTCACTTCTTCTCCACAGACAGACTAGAGTCATCACAGGAACACTGTGGGATACTGTGTACTGTTATACAGGCCAACCACCAGGTTGAACTGTAAAAGCAGTCCCGTTACATCAGAATACAGATGTTATGTACTGCAATCTCTAGTGCAACCTGAAATCTAAAAAGCCTTGTGTATTTTTTCCATAAGGGAACATAGACCTAGAACGTGTTTCAATATCCCAGGTCAGTGTTGGGGTTAGCCTTTAGCCTGCAGCCCTGCCACACTCCTGCCTGAAACATGGCATTCAGTCTCGCCGGCCTTTAAACATGGATTCAAATATAACAAGCTTTTAGCAGCAGCCAGAACTACTCCTGGCAATACGACACTGCTGGCTATAATGGCACAGGCAGAGGACTGTCGATGCCCAGGCAAAGAGAGGACGTTTGTGCGTGCATGCCTGTGTGTTGACATTCCCTGATGCAAGCAGCAAGTCTCTGTAACAGAGTACACTACAAAGAAGGAGACGAATATCTGACCGGCTTGAGTGCATCGCTTTCTGACATGCCTCCGTGCACAGAAATTGCATTGTGCTCGACAGGCCACCGATAAAGAATAAAAACATGTCTCGTCATGCCACTCAATGCACAATAGAAAGAGACATTAGGAATTCATTAACTGCACGCAAATCCAATCCAGAGCTGGTTGTGCTGGCAAGGATTCAACCTGCCTGTATAGAGCCCAAAGGAACAGGCTAAAACCTAAAACCTAACAAACACAACTATCACCTGTCCTTGTCTTGGGGACAACACAGTGTTGACTCCCTATGACCATTATTCATACTTTAGTGCATTATAGGAAGCTGGTCTAATTGTGGATCCAACCAAGGTCACCTTGGATCTTCATAATGGAGGCCATTTTTCTTTTTCCCTTAACACCTTATACTGACATTTTTAACTCTTGACAAGTGGTGTATGGAAAGCTCCCCATAAATAATGCATTTACAATACCTAGTAAATAAACATTGGGCACAATCGTTAGCCCTCCTGGCCACTGAGTCTAATAGAGCTTTTACAGCTAAGGTGGCTATTCAGCTTAATGCAGTCCTCACTGCTGGGAGGACATTTTCATTCATTAGCGCAGTCACAAGCACTTAGAGCACTTTAAGGACCAGTGACAGAGAGGACGGAGGAGGGGTGGGAGGGCGGTAGAGCCGATGAGTATGGCCACTGTGGCGGGTTCAGGCATGGAGCACTGAGATGGCAGCCCAGCTAGGCAAAGTTGCGGTCAACTTACGTCTGATTGGATTTGAGGGCAGCGAACCCTGACGACGATATACATTTAATCAACGTTTTGTTGGGGGACTGAAAAAGGCATGGCCGGCTGGCCGAAGGAGACTCACTCTGTCATCTTCTGTTAGGACTGCTCTCTGTCCCAGTCCACAGCTTTACCGTCGATATGGCCTCTGGACTAGCACAACGTCACACAATTATCTAAATGACACTTTCTGACTCATACATCATTGAATCTAAGAGGATATACAAAGTCCAGTTTAAACAACTTCAATGTTAATGGTGCCGTAACAAGTGTCTACATTGTAATAGGTGAAACAGAGAGGATTCTCATACCCTCTACCATTAAGGTCAGCAAGCTCAGTCTTGATCCATCATCACAATGAGATGAAATTCCTGACCAGGGACATAACAGGGAGGACTCAGTCAGAATAATGGCAGCAGATGGTGTCTAGCTCTGCTCTGAAGATTCCAGTGATCCAGACCAGTGGAGGGACTAAAGCAGGGTGGATTAGGAGGAACAGTTGTCTCCATGACAGCATACTGTAGCTTAGATAAGTGATATATTTAGCTCATCGCTGCTTTGTCTTACATTAGCCAGGTCATTAAGGCAACAAATGGCTCTCCAACCTTCTGGTGTGCCCGTAATGGGTTAATCCTGCCCTTTCAAGATGCTCACAGAGGCTCTCTATAAACACTGACATAGATTATGAACGGTAACAACAGTTACCCTCCTGCCCTACAGACAGTACTCTGTAATATCCCTTCTGATGTACAGTAATCACAGTCATCTCTACTGACGGAGTTGGTGTCAAGCGTCCACAAGGACACTGAATCTCTCCATTCCAGCAGCTTACAGACGACATATTGAACTTCGTGAGCCTCTTGTCTTGTTCTGTGTTCTCAGAAACGAATTTCCTCCAACAAGGGAGTTTATTTAGGTGGTGTTGATGCATGGCGCATGAGGCAGGGCCAGGCTCTTTTATTAACAGGAGATTAAAACAGCTGTACTGCACGTTGAAGCACTCTCTCCTCCCTGCGCTAACATACGGCCCTGGATTACCAGCTGCACTTGACCATTTAAATTACTGCAACAACCGGGCCTCAACAGCTGGGGCTCATTACCATAACGCCCGCCTTCGCCACAGAGGGCTCAGAGGAGCGCGCCCGCCGCGGAAAACAACCCCATCAGAAACCAGAGACACATGAGAGATGTCCTCTGTGCCGAGGGAAAGGTATCATCTCCGGAAAAGTCAAGGGTATGAAACTAACGATACCATTAAGACAACAGGGGAAGAAATACTAGTTAAGACACTGTTTTTACTATTAAACACATAAGCCAACATTATCATAAATAATGAATCTGAATAAATTATCGTAAATCTAATATCTAATATTGCTAAAAATCTAATGTTGTTATTAGGAATATTAGAAATTGGGATGGAGATTGCTATCTACTGAATAATCCAGGATAGTTGATATTGTGCAAAGACCACCAAACAAACACTTTATAAAAAGAAAGCGACAAATTATTTTTAAACAAATGGACTTCTAATTTATTCGTGTGATGTAGTGCTTAAGCTAAGAGTTCCCCAGACGCTGAATGAGACACCAGCGTTCCCAGGGGGCTCCAAGTCTGATTGAATACTACACTATACTACCAATGTCGTGCTAATTAAGAATGGGGGAAATGTTGTAGCCGCTCTTTCAAACATTTGTTTTTCCTCTGTGCGTTCTTCTTACAGTCTGCAGTCTGGGGGAGAGAGTTGGGGGGGTGACAGAAAGTTCTGTGGGGTACTGTGAGATACCATATAGGACTAGGGAGTGGAGGGTTACCATAGGGTGACAGAAGGTTCTGTGGGGTACTGTGAGATACCATATAGGACTAGGGATTGGAGGGTTACCATAGGGTGAAAGAAGGTTCTGTGGGGTACTGTGAGATACCATATAGGACTAGAGAGTGGAGGGTTACCATAGGGTGACAGAAGGTTCTGTGGGGTACTGTGAGATACCATATAGGACTAGGGATTGGAGGGTTACCATAGGGTGACAGAAGGTTCTGTGGGGTACTGTGAGATACCATATAGGACTAGAGAGTGGAGGGTTACCATAGGGTGACAGAAGGTTCTGTGGGGTACTGTGAGATACCATATAGGACTAGGGAGTGGAGGGTTACCATAGGGTGACAGAAGGTTCTGTGGGGTACTGTGAGATACCATATAGGACTAGGGAGTGGAGGGTTACCATAGGGTGACAGAAGGTTCTGTGGGGTACTGTGAGATACCATATAGGACTAGGGAGTGGAGGGTTACCATAGGGTGACATATAGTTCTGTGGGGTACTGTGAGATACCATATAGGACTAGGGAGTGGTGGGTTACCATAGGGTGACATATAGTTCTGTGCGGTACTGTGAGATACCATATAGGACTAGGGAGTGGAGGGTTACCATAGGGTGACATATAGTTCTGTTGGGTACTGTGAGATACCATATAGGACTAGGGAGTGGAGGGTTACCATAGGGTGACAGAAGGTTCTGTGGGGTAGTGTGAGATACCATATAGGACTAGGGATTGGAGGGTTACCATAGGGTGAAAGAAGGTTCTGTGGGGTACTGTGAGATACCATATAGGACTAGGGAGTGGTGGGTTACCATAGGGTGACATATAGTTCTGTTGGGTACTGTGAGATACCATATAGGACTAGGGAGTGGAGGGTTACCATAGGGTGACAGAAGGTTCTGTGGGGTACTGTGAGATACCATATAGGACTAGGGAGTGGTGGGTTACCATAGGGTGACATATAGTTCTGTTGGGTACTGTGAGATACCATATTGGACTAGGGAGTGGAGGGTTACCATAGGGTGACAGAAGGTTCTGTGGGGTACTGTGAGATACCATATAGGACTAGGGAGTGGTGGGTTACCATAGGGTGACATATAGTTCTGTTGGGTACTGTGAGATACCATATAGGACTAGGGAGTGGAGGGTTACCATAAGGTGACATATAGTTCTATTAAGTGCATTTGATATGTGAGGACATTTGGAAAATGAGGTACTATATGGTACAGTAAACTGAATGAATGAAATTGGCACATGCATCCCTGTTAATAGCCAGGACTCATTTTGTCTGTAGGTGCAGTTGACTTGAATGCTGCCCTTAGTGAAGAGCTTTCTGTGTTGAAGAATAAAAAGGTAATGTTCCTGGCATCAGGTCGGTGGCATGTGTTTTACGGCCTGACAGTTTGCCTTGGCAGTGGGGGGAGACCACACTTAAGCTGAGGTGTAGTGCCACCCACTCTTTGTCACTGTGGAAAGGGTTCAGAACAAACTGGAAACACAGTCACGTCAGTCCTCCCAGCCTCTGTTTGGGTATATCTGGGTGTGTGTGTGTGTGTGTGTGTGTGTGTGTGTGTGTGTGTGTGTGTGTGTGTGTGTGTGTGTGTGTGTGTGTGTGTGTGTGTGTGTGTGTGTGTGTGTGTGTTTAATTAAAAGAGAGAGTGAGTGGGAAAGAAAAAACTAAAATGAAAAAGAAAGAGAGAGGGAGGGAGAGGAAAAGTTTGAAGCCATTTGAAAAAGGAAGCATTCATACACACTCCCTCACTCACACACACATATGTACGCATACACACAGGTACTTAGTGTCCTACCATCTTGCTCTGTCTTTGTCATCTCCTCCAGCTTCTTCTGCTTCAGTGTGTCCACCACATCGGCCAAGCTTCCTTTGCGGCGCTCCGGCGTTCCGAACGCAGATCCGCTCAGCAGGTCGCCGCGCTCCCGGGCCCCCTCCTCAGGCTTGTGTGGGGAGGTTGAGTTATTCCGGAAGGAGTACAGGGAACATACTTTATTGCTGTCAGATTCCTGTAAGAAAACAGCAGTTGGGAGGGGATGGGGAAAGAGAAAGGGGGTTGGATATAATCATTAGTATTTCCCTGTGTATTCTCTCTGTTTCTGAGTTTTATCGGCTGTTGACAGTTGATGTAGTCAAATGCAGTGATTGCTAGTTCTTTGGTGGCCCAGGGCGATTTGGCCATATCAAATGACTCCTCTCTGGCTTTCACACAACAACAGCTTCTATCAAATGATATCTGGCAAGTGAAAATAGTGTAGTGAAATGATGAAGGACACTTTCAGAGGGCATAGCCATAATGTGTGTGTGTGTGTGTGTGTGTGTGTGTGTGTGTGTGTGTGTGTGTGTGTGTGTGTGTGTGTGTGTGTGTGTGTGTGTGTGTGTGTGTGTGTGTGTGTGTGTGTGCGCGCTCAGGCACTACTTTACCTCCGGAGAAACTACACAGAGAAACCTCCCAACTATAATTTCTTAAATTGCGTTTGAGTGTACATTTGTGTTGGGGTGAGTGCTGTGTAATTTGTTCATTTTTGAGCGGAGGCCTATTCTCAGCTGAGTGCTGCGGGCCATCGTAAATCTGTGTCCTGTCTCAGGCTGTTGTTGTTTTTCAGTCCCACCTGTGTGTGGTTTAGTATTTAACTAAGGGTCCTGTCTGAGAGTGATGGCTGGGTGCTCTCTGTACACGGAAAAGGAGCAGGAGGAGAATGAGAGAGAGAGAGAGAGAGAGAGAGAGAGAGAGAGAGAGAGAGAGAGAGAGAGAGAGAGAGAGAACTTGGGTCATGGCTTCTCAGACACAAGGCTGTTTTAATTATGGCTTGCAGAGTGAGGAGACAACAGGTAATTCTGCTGTCAAGAGTTGAACCCTTTCACATCTGCTCTGTGTGTCATGTATAACACTACCTGATCTGACATTTAACAACAAAACAACACAATACCTTCAACACACACATAAAGGAGGAAGCCATTCTACTGAAGGACACACAGATAACGGTGAAAGTGAACAACCCAAGAAGAAAGGAACATCAAGAAGGTTGAACGATGTTGAGAAGTGTGTGGGATCTGCTGATATTCCCAAAGAACATGGAGTAATGTACACTACACTGGGCATTCCTGTTGCAATCTTTTATCCAAGCTTAATATCCTCAGACAGGCAGAGGAGTCAGAGAGGTGGTTCGGTTCAGTACCAGGGCCCGGGGTGGAGCGGCAAGGTCTACACCCAGCGCTGGGCGGGCAGGATGGGGGTGATTATGCAGGGGTGGCTGTGGCTGTGCCAGGGCCAGTGGAGGGTGCTTGTGGGGAGTGGAGCGGCGCTGGGTTAATCAGCTGGCGCAGGTTCAGGGCACAGCCCACACAGACGCATGGCACAGCAGTGGAGTCAGGTAATCAGCAAAGGCAACACTTTCAGCCTTCTCGCCGTCTGCCTCTCTCCCCCCTCTCTCTCTCCCTGTCAATCCCTCCTTCTCCCCTCTCACACTCCCTCTCCCATGCGCCATCTGTACCAAGTCAACTTGAGCTGACGGGATCTCGACACTTCACTTTTCCAATTTCAATGTTTACAATTTAATGTTAAAAAGTAATTGTCACGCAGGGCCAAGGCCATGGCAATCCATAGCCAACTGTGATGTGATAATGGTGGGGGAAAATGAATGTTGCTAGCTTTGAAGTACATTTGTGTTCATATTTTTATAATTAACCTCCAGACTTGTCATGGCCCCATGTTCTAGCCCTCCTTCCTTGACCTCATGTCGCTCCTCAGTACGAAATCACAGCCTGCCACCACCATCCATCTGATAGACTGTACTGAGACTAGAGGCTTGATACAACCCTTCAATTCACAAGGTCTCCACCATGTCTCGCTGTATTTTCTGTTCAACGCAGAACAATCAACCAAAACAAGAACATTTTACAGCTGACTTACACAGCTGTCTTACAGGAAAGGTTTTTAATGTACAATAAAGGATTTATTGGGACAACAGATGTTATATATATATTGGCTGGTTTTTCTCAAGTTAAAAAGGCAGCAAAAACTTTAGTTTTTCATATCTGGATAAAATAATAATAATTGAAGTAATGATAAACTGAAAAGGATTTGACATTATGCAAACTAAATGCAAGCATTTCCTCCCTCAGATCCAAAATGAATAGAATGAACTTTCATACGGATCCTTTCATTCTATCAAGAGGCTGTCGAGTGATTGCAGTGAGTAACAGGAGACAATGCACAAAACATTCTTTCAAATGCCATTCTAATTACCTTCATCACTAACGGCCCTGTGATCCAATTAGAGCCTGTCAGAAGAGCGGACCACCTGAGCAATCTCCTGACTGTCATTTACATACTGGACGACAAGAACAGGGTCTCCAGACCGCCCAGCATCCTTAGAAAACAAGCCGGGACAAAGGGGCTGGGACGGGGCTGGGGTGGGATGTGGGTGGGCAGCGACTCTCTCCCAGCAGCCACTGCAGTGTGGAGGGGTGGCCCCTGGAAGGCTACTTCAGAGCCCCTCTGGGTCTCTTTACTGCAGGCCCGTCTGTCACAAACAGCCACCTGCCTCCCAGGCTACAGCCCACAAGTGCCTCTGCTCTTCTCTCCTCCACACACATCAAAGCAGCTCCACAGATTGTCTGGGGCCTGCTGCAGATGTACACAACAACACATATTGTGGGAGATGTTTATTTGATGACAAATAGGATGCAGCCTGAAGAAGAAGCGTAGCAACATTCCATTCTGTCTTAATTTGTCATACTGTGGTATTGAATTTTTATTGGGATGCTGTGTAGTGTACTACACGTTTTACTGTTGATATCACTGGGCCTGTTCAGCCTAATAATAACCTGTAGTTGATTATAGTTGGTTTGGTGCTGCCTATCTGAGGGTCCCAGGATCCCTACGGCTTCACAGTATTAGAGACAGTACCCATGGCTGGGAGGAGGAGGGAGAGGCATGTGAAGAGTTCCCTTTTACAAGCACAGAACAATGGGTGGCTGTTGAGCCTGTATCTTGGCCCCAGTGCATCCTGGTCCAGAGAGAGCCTCTAGTGAGGGAGTCAGGCGGCTGGGGGTCTGAGGGGCCTGGGCAGGACCTCTAGAACAGATACCCTCTCAGAGACTTTGTTCCACTGTCGTATTGTCTCCCTATTTATAGTTTCAGCAAATCTGTGTGTGACGCTAAAATGCAACTCAATACATTGTTGTGCTCTTCTTTTAGAGTGGGGAGGATCTCAAGACACTCATGAGAGCTTAGACTTCAAAGACAAGTGCTTGGCAGAACGCATGGTCTTAAGTCTTCATTGAAATTGTTCCGAGGGCTCTGTTGTGACCGTGTCCTTGTGGAAGAAATTCCTCTCTGCTAGGGCATAGTGACAAGACAGTTTTGTGTGTGTGTGTGTGTGTGTGTGTGTGTGTGTGTGTGTGTGTGTGTGTGTGTGTGTGTGTGTGTGTGTGTGTGTGTGTGTGTGTGTGTCAGGCTTACTCACACTCAGAGGCTAGACAGTGGTGAAAGTCATTAATGGTGAAGGTCACCAACGGAAAATACAGAACATTGTCTGGAATCTACTTCACCCCTGACAACGTTGGAAAACAGACTGCTGTTGTACAGAGACAATAATACGGTACCCTCTGAAACCTTCTGATGGCTTGCCTGTCACCTACAGTAAATAGTGAATGGTACACTGAGTCATTACAGTAGACAGTGAGTATTACAGCAGTAAGGCAGCTAGCTATAGACCCTATATCAGATCGATCCACAAAAAAACTGCTAAGACATATTACTCTTCTTTCTTTGAGATGTATGTTTTCTAGGAATTACAAGATGTATCAATGATTCCTCACTCCTACTTATATTATTTCCCTATTTTTTAGCAAATGTAATATGTCTATTAGTCAAGTGGTCTACTGGTCTACAGGGTGGTGTCTCTCACCATGCGCTGCTGGGCTGACACCATGCTGTCCCAGTCACTCTCTGGAGGGACACTGCTGAGGGGCTGCAGTTCGTCCATGGAGCCCTTGCTGTGGAGCAGGCTGTGCAGGGGCAGCTGGGGCGTCCCGTGGGCCTCGGCACTCTCCTCCTTATCCCAGGACAGGTGGTCCTGACTCATGGCTTCCTCCCCATCGGCGACGGAGGCAAACGGAGAGGTGGCTTGCTTGGAAGACATTATTCTGCTGTGGAAGAGAGAAAGAGAATAGGACAACCGTCAGAAAACTTCAAAGACACGTAGTTAAACTTCAGACAGTTTTATGACACCGGGACGATGTCAAAACGTATTTACGACAGGTATGCTGGATGTTTCACCATCCTCACATCAACCTACACCTGTTGGTGCCCTGAAAAACAATGTTGGACCTGAGTCAAAGTTGGAGAGATCGTATCAATGGTCATGTGGCCTGCTGAGGAGGTGTGAGAGCAGGCCATGGGGCTCCTCCTAATCCTTTGTTTAATGTAAATGGTGGAGATGAGGCTGGAGCGGTGCCTGTGTCTGGGCCAGGCCCAACACTCCCTCCCTCCACCCAGCCAATGATTAGGCTGCTAAGAGGGTTACTATACCACATAACACGCTCTCATTGAAGCTCTAACACAGCCCCAGATAGTGGCCCAGTCAAGCCCCAGTCAATAATGACCCTAGATAAAGGTAAACATGACAACCCTACTCTCTATCGCTCCAAATTCAGATAATGCCTTAAACCGCTTTTGTTTATGATAAACAATTATAAGGAGATGACGAGTCAAAGTAATGTGCTTGTCCTCTTCTTAATTAACAGAAGAGCCTTAATTGATTGAATTGAACAGTTGACAGAACGATCCTGCCACCAAACACAACACCAACCCCAAGCTGCTTCCTTTTTACTTCCACTCTCCAAATTAGCAAACGATTAACTTTTCAGTGTTACACTATTTCTCCAGGTCAATAAATCCTACTTAAGCAGCTTGGAAATCAGATCCTGGCAGTGGAAGACAGAATTTACAAATCTGTCACACGCTTTCATGAATATTACAGTGAAGAGTGCACTTGACATATCAGGTGCAAAGAAAACAAATGTTAACAGTGTTAAAAAAAAAATTGTAGCTCAACATTTCCCCTCATAGAATTTTACAGCTAATTTAGCCTCTTCTTACAATTAATAATGCCACCCTCATGCTGTGACCTACAATTACTGAAATTAATACTATGCCAGAAAATTTGAATTATGCTATTGGTATTAATGAGATAATAATATGGCATACCTACTGATCTGAAGTGGGGAAAAGGAGCTAGTCCATATTTACTGGTAATTTTATTTTCCCCATGCCCCTGATCTGCCTCATGCTAAGCTGCTGGGTATTTAACAATGAAAACAGCATGTGAGCCTCAAGTCTAGGTCTCATCTCTGCTGTAGCATCTTCTATGCCAGGGAAAGGCAGGGATGGGCAGGGGAAGACAGGGAGAGACAGGGAGGGGAGCTCAAGGTGTGAGAAATTTGGCCCATTCTCCTCAGGGTCACTGTGACGGAGGTTTAGCCACCCCATTAGCTAGGCTATGGGCTGGAGGAAGGAGACAGAGAGGTGGGTATTCTAGGTCAAGGGCTGTGGTGTGATCGTGTCCTTGTGTTGCCTGCTGGGAGGACCATGAGACAGACAGACAGACTCCACCGTACCTCACCAGACTCTGCCAAATGTATGGCATGGGGTTCACAGAGGGCTCAAAACAAATTTGACACAGGGAGAGATTAACACACAGTTTGGTGTTAGAATAATCTGATCAAGAGTCAAGGTGCTTCCACACTCCCCGTACGTGAGGATTGTGCACATCGCATGCCGCTGTTAGGCCCGACAGCGCTCAGCAGCCTCAGCTCCACTAAAGAATGACTAGTTCACTTGAAGCCGTGCCATCCTTTTACACACAGCGCTGAACAGCAGAGCAGACTGGCACTCTCAATGTGAATTGTTAAATACAGTTCATTAACTGAGTTCAGAGACAGCATATTACTGTATTTCACAAGGCATTACAATAAAGAGTGTTGAAAACACATATACGTATTAGGACATCCAAGTCTTACAGGCTGGCAGGCACACACACGCACACCTAAACACATATACCTAAACACACACACACCTAAACACATATACCTAAACACATACACCTAAACACACACACACACCTAAACACATACACCTAAACACACACACACCCTAAACACATATACCTAAACACACACACACCTAAACACACACACACCTAAACACATATACCTAAACACACACACACCTAAACACATATACCTAAACACATACACCTAAACACACACACACACCTAAACACATACACCTAAACACACACACACACCTAAACACACACACACCTAAACACATACACCTAAACACACACACACCTAAACACATATACCTAAACACACACACACCTAAACACACACACACCTAAACACATACACCTAAACACACACACACCTAAACACACACACACCTAAACACACACACACACACACACACGCACACCTAAACACATACACCTAAACACACACACACCTAAACACATATACCTAAACACACACACACCTAAACACACACACACCTAAACACACACACACACCTAAACACACACACACACGCACACCTAAACACATACACCTAAACACACACACACCTAAACACACACACACCTAAACACATACACCTAAACACACACACACACACCTAAACACATACACCTAAACACACACACACACACCTAAACACACACACACACGCACACCTAAACACATACACCTAAACACACACACACCTAAACACACACACACCTAAACACACACACACACGCACACCTAAACACATACACCTAAACACACACACACCTAAACACACACACACACCTAAACACACACACACACACACACACACACACACACACACACACACACACCTAAACACACACACCTAAACACACACACACACACACACACACACACACACACACACACACACACACACACACACACACACAGAGGCACGTAGTTATAGATCAGTATTTTTGGTGGTGGTTAGGGTGAAAATGGGAAAATGGCAGGCCACGTTAATCACCCAGGCCCCAGCAGCTGTGTCAACAGGGCCAGTCTGTCAGGTACCGTAGTGCTGGGAGGAAGGAGCCTCACTCTCTCTCAGACCGGCCTGTGTTGTCTTCTGTTTTCTCTAGAGAGACCCAGCTCTCAATTTTAATCAGACAATAAATTGTTTCCTGTAATTATATGACAACTTATTCTCAACTGGCCTACCTGGTTAAATAAAGGTGAAATAAAATAAATAAAAATATCAAATAGAAAATGGTCTCGAAATTGAGTGTTAATTGGAAATCTAAATTCGGAGCAAAGTTCAGAACTTTAATGTTGAGAGTGATGGTGTGCTGTGAGGAAGATGGGGGTGGAGAGAGGTTTGAGAAGGGGGAGGGGGGAGGGGGGAGGGGGGGGGGGGGCTCGAGTTAGGAGATTCCGCCACATTTTTTATTCATGCATCCAAAAAGCCCGGGCCTCATAGCACAACAAGCTCCCGTCTTCAATGGAGTGCGAGAGTGAAACAAAGCACTTCTTTTGTATGACACAGTAAATCAAGTGGTATTATTTTACCACTAAAATATTCAGTCTCTCAGGCACTTTTACCCGGTGTCCAGCCATCAGTCAAGCTGCTGAGGCGTGAGAGAGACAGAGTGAACAGGGCTGACTCCATCCTCCTGTAACATGTGTCTACAGCAATCTTGTTAGAAAATGCAACAGATCTGCGGCAGGCTCCGTAACAGTATTTGTCAGTGGGTTAATAATTTATTAGCAGAGCTGGGAGGGCTGCGCTCAGCTAAAGAGAGCACAGAGCAAGGGTGCCCCACCCCCCAATCTCTCAGAGGCCCTATACAATACCAGCTCTCATTATTGAAGGGAGAGAGAAGGGGGGATATTGCAATAAGTCTCACAAAATGTCAGAGGGCAACAATATGTACATTATATAGTCCCCAAAGCCTATGCTGGAATATAATGGTACACAACGTGAGTGTTTGATTCCAGAATTGTTTGAATTAAACAATAAAACATAAGGTGTTTTATAGAGTAGGAGAGAAGCTGGGGTCCAGGTCGACAGTGGTGATTGTGAAACATTGAATAACAGAGTATCCAAGGTGAGACACATAAAAAATGCTCAACAAAACAACCCGTTTATACATTGCATTCTAACTACACTGCATTCTGCACTGCTGCTATTCCTTTCCTCTTATCAATAATGTTATGTGTTTCTCTAGTAATCAAGCCCAATATGTGCCTTTGTGTACATTGAGCAGTGAGAATATGGCAAACTGAAGAAGCCTCTCTGGCGTGAATTCTTGACAAGCCGTCTCCCCTCATGCTTAATGACACAATAACAATGGACAGCTAACAAACCAAACGAATCAATAAGAGCATGACATGTTGCCTGCCTTCTCCCAGACAAAGCCCCAGTGACTTTGCAGAGGAAAGAAAGAGGAAAATGTGAAAGAGAGAAAGGGTCTATATATAGCTGACAATACTGCCCACATTTAAAGGATTAGGAGTGAAGGCTCATATGGCCTGGAATGCTTTGAGTCATGAATTGTTGCCACTGATAATGTTTCATCACGCGACAACCTCTGTTTAATTGGTTAGCATTAGAGGACCCCAGGTCTTATGACTGGCCCGTGTGTCTGCGGCTATCGCATTTCCTCCTCTATCGTGACAAGCTCTGACTTTCAGCCCGCTGTCGCTGCTCTTTCACACTGCTGACCTTTTATAGACAATGGTGATAAGTAACTCCACACCAGCCCCTCTCCCCCTTCGCCCATCGCCTGCCTCGCGCCCCACAACCCCCACACCTCTTCCCTCTTCTCCCAGCCTTAATCACAGGTCACTTCAGCAGAAAAATATTAGCCCCCTTACCCTCAGACACCACCACCCATTTTTTGGGGGGGGGGGGATAATGAAATAAGTCGTTAAAACAAAAGGACCATTGTTTGAGGACATAGCGATGGGAAAGCTGGATATGGCAAAAAGCTGCTTTATGACCGAGCTTCAAGTTTCCATGGGTAACGACGCGCAGGCATACACACACACACAAACAGACACACACACACCAAAATGCAGAAAATAAATGGTATAAATGATAATGATTTGGGGAAATATTCCTTAATGGAATCTTTTGACTTTCTCTAAAGAAAAATCGAAAGTTATTTGAAAATAAAAGGAATTTCAACAGAAACTGAAATTTGGGTGAACATCTAAAAAGCATGATGTCTTTAGACAACATCGACTGGAACAAAGATATTAGGTCAAATATTAACATTACACCATACTAACAATGGAAAACTAAAAATGCAAATACGAGCAGTTATCACAGGCCAGCACAAGAACCATTTGGTGCACCTAATGAAATATCATTGTAGGGGAGTAAATGCATTACACACCATGCTGGTGAAGGCACTGTGAGAACATGGTCAGAGCAACACCGTCTACACAAAGAAGATACAGGCTTTACTCCAGAGCACAAGTCAGGGCTCACCCACATAGTGGGAGAGAGAAAGAGTTTATATAAGTTCTAGTATTCAATTTAGTTTAAGCAATCTACAATACATTAAAAAACTCATTTGAGGACTGAAGGCCATATTTCCTAACATTTGAAAATATCTTTTGAATTTCCTTTCAATAGACACTCAATATTGTCTATATTTTACAGATGGATAGAGCCAGGCTCATATGAGTCTGAGACTGGCTGTACAACGTACAAAGGGAAAAACTCTGTCTTCCTGTAGAGGTCTTTGTAACCTCCTATTTCCCCCACTGTTGTCCCAGGTGACATAGCAGGGATCCACAGGGTCTTCCCCTGGCATAATAACATGTTGCTACCTGACAGCTCCCAGCTGGAAAATTACTGACACACTCACTGCCGTTTAGCACAATTAAATGATCGCCTTCCGTTGTGACTGTGTTTTAGATGAACCTGGCACCCCATACATAAACATATAATAATGATTCAGCTTCTACCACTCTCTTTCACTCTCTATTTAAAGTGCACACACACACACACACACACACACACACACACACACACACACACACACACACACACACACACACACACACACACACACACACACACACACACACACTTCCACAGCAGCTAACATTACCTATGAGACCCAGTAAACGAAAAATCGATGGAGAGGAAGTCCATACTTCCTAATGTAAATTCTAAAACGGTTGCAATATTTGAAGATAAACTCATCTACTGTATGAGGATGATGAGATGAGTTCACATGTTTTTTTTTAAGTCTATTTCACAGTTTATTTATGATAATCAGATTTATTTTACATGATTTAGATTTTATGGATTCTACAAACGAATGGCTCTGCTAGAGATTATAGCTTTTTTTGGAAAGAAAATATATAGACATGTTCAAATTAAAAGTTAAAATGAACGTCTCACTTTCATGATATCTATTTCAGACAATAATCTAAAAATATAAACCAAGGAGAAAAATTCAAGTGGACAAAGTAATTATGGGTAATGATATAAAAATATTGCAAATGGCTGGGGAAATACATACACCTTAACAACGTAGCTGGAGAGAGTTGTTCCTCTATAAATGTTGACCTTCCCCCTTCAAAAAGTCAACTCAATTACACAAGCACTTCATCCCCACTTCACTCACTCTCCTGATGCTTTCTCTATTAGAAACCACCGTAGTTACTCCGTCTAAAACCCACACTCAAAAAGACAGCCACCCAGAGCAAATTAAGCAAGCCTCCTCAAGTGCACACTTTAGATATAGAGCACAGCATCCATAATTACTTTGCACAGTAAATTATTTGCAATAATATCCTGTTGGAGGAGCCGTCTTCCGTCTCACTTTAAACACTTGTGCAGCTAGATTAGTTAGACAGCCTGGTTGGTGTCCTGCCCCCCCTTGCTAGCTGCTAGGCAGAGCCTGACAACAGAGTCTGATGCAGGTGTGAGAGCGCTGAAGTGGCTCTGTCTGTCTGTCTGTCTGTCTGTCTGTCTGTCTGTCTGTCTGTCTGTCTGTCTGTCTGTCTGTCTGTCTGTCTGTCTGTCTGTCTGTCTGTCTGTCTGTCTGTCTGTCTGTCTGTCTGTCTGTCTGTCTGTCTGTCTGTCTGTCTGTCTGTCTGTCTACCCAGTGAGGGTCGAGGAGCACACACTTACAAACTGAGCCGCTCGTCTCCACCGATGGCCCCCTCCGCCACTGGCCCTGCTCCTCCCGATCCAAGAGAGACAACTTCAGCGCTGGATGGCATAACACCTCCTCAGTGCACCAGGAGCCAGAGGGGTACACACACTCACACAGACACACACTTTCTCTCTCTCTCTCTCTCTCTCTCTCTCTCTCTCTCTCTCTCTCTCTCTCTCTCTCACACATTCACAATCGCACACACCCACAAACACTCGCTGACAGGCCAAGCGTCCAGTGCAGTACTTTTCCCATCTGTTCCACAGTACTCTGTCTCAGAAGGCATCCACGAGGAGAAGTAGAGGACAGAACTAGAGGACAGAAGTAGAGGACAGAACTAGAGGACAGGACTAGAGGACAGAACTAGAGGACAGAACTAGAGGACAGAACTAGAGGAGCAGCACACATAGGAGCAGCACCCACAATAAAGAACAGCACCAGAACTACTGCACCACCTCAGCACTACCACTCTCTCGTCCAGCCAGGAGTCTGGCGCTAAAGAGATTGAGAGGAAAGAAAATCTACTTGTTTTTTCCTTCCCTCTCTTTCTCTGTCTCTCTCTTACACTCCCCCGCTCTCTCTCTCTCTAAACGTGTAGAGGTCTGGGCCTTCTGGGTGATGCAGTTCCCAAAGTGCCTTCTGTCACTGCCACTGCAGTTAAGCAAACTTTACAGCCAGTCAAGCCATCAACCAACACAGGCTATTCGCTGAGCAACAGTGGAGCTTTGTGGCTCCCCTCCCAGTTGACAGTAAGTTATGAGCCCTTTGTGAGTGCAGGGGAAGGAAAACAGAGATCGGAATTTGGCAGGAACATAATAATACAGAATTCTCCTGTCTGTGGAACCTGAAGTTTTCATGGAAACAATCAAGCATTGTTGGGGTAAAGAAAAGCGACTGACAGATGAAATATAGTGGGGGGCCCTTTTAGGAAAACAGTCAACAAAGCCCCATTCAGGCCAGGTCCTTTCTGTCATTTATAAAGATAACTTCTATGCACTTGAGAGTTTAGAGCAAAGAGTTCAGATTGAACAAACCAAGTGTAACATCTCCCACAGTCCACAGTGCAGAGAGCTGTGGAGAGGGCTGGGGGTGCCAAACAAGTAGGCTGGGGGGCTGCCAGGCATCACAAGGTTCCTAGAGATACACAATGAGTATATAGGGGACGGGGGGGAGGAGAGAAGAGAAGGGGGAGAGGAGAGAAAAGGGGCCCCTGAAAAAACGCAGAGAGCCGCGCCAAAAGAGCAGGAACAATGGCTAATTATGAAGGAGTAATTTTGCAGGGGGACAGAAAAAGAGAGGGACAGTGGAGACACAGAATGGATTATGAAAGGAGGGGGGGTATTCTTCTGCATGGCAGGAGAACTGTGAGCCTCAGTCTTTGGCCTGCTCCTTATGAGGTCATCATTGGCAGCCATTGCCCAGAAAAGTTTGGTTGGTACAACTGCCGTTTGGACATCTGGAATGTCGGCACACAGTGGCCTGCTTTCTCCGCAACTATCCTGATTCTTTTCTTTTCCAAAAATAGGACGCTTCGCCAGCGCTGGTCACTCAAATTGGAAAATTTACAACGTCTAATGAAAAGAATAGCAGTTTTGTTCTCTTTCATTCTCATCTCATAAATGGGAATGAGGAAATTACCTACAACGCTGCTTTGATTAAGCGGCTCTATTCTAGGGATTGGCTGGACAACAGCTCATTAGTTACAGTTAGTCCCACCCCTAATTCTTTGGGGATTTGTTTTCTTTCATTCTTTCTTTCTCTGTCTTTCTCTCACTCACTCATGAATTGAAAGAATTCATTGGGCGCGCAAACAAGGCACACAAATGTGTCCACCTTTGTCACTCTAGACGTTTTTCTCTATCTTAGTGCCTTGTATGTTCTCTGAGGAACGGAGGGAGGTTGAGAAACTGATGCCTGGGATAAAGGGAGGGAGGGAGGGAGCTACGGAGGGAGGGAAAGGGCCATATTCTGAGAGTGGCAACGTTTCATGTGACACGTCAATCGGAAAATCAAAACAGGGGTAGTTCATTTGCTCCACCCAGATGAGACCATGTAGAAGGAACTGATGAATAGAGGTCAGGCAGGCCACACCTCACAGACATTGATTGCCGATTTAAACCACTGAAACAAATTCATTTGCCCTTGTTGAATAGAAAGCATGGTCAACAGTGTGTAACGCTGTGACAGGTCGGACGGGAGGGCCGAATCAAAGTGAGCGGCTAAACGAATGCTTGGCAGCCGGCTCTGTTTGGAGGTGGTTAAAAGTTATCCTGCTGACTGACAGCCCATACAGAGAAAAAGAGTCTGCAAGGAGAAACGAGATCTGAGGAGCCAAACCAGAACCACCTGCCATTGATCTGAGTAATTGCCCAAAAATTTGGTTCACAGAAGACATGTACAGCCCCTGTTTAGCAATGCTTCACTCACAGAGCGGCACGGAGAAAACCACTATAACTGAATGGGAAACACAGTCTAATAAAATCAGGGAGCTGACAGACATGGTTGAAGAGAAATATGTGCAGTATATGCAGTCTGAGAGAACAGGCTCTGTACAGGATTAGCCGCTGACTGATACAGAAAATGTCTCACCAGTGGGCTGTTAACCATGTGTCTGACCACTGATACTACGCTCTAACTCACACTGCATTCATCTATTTGTCAAGATGCCTGATAAAAAGACATGGTAGGCCTCTGTCGAAATATAAATATCACCGCAAATGATAAACTCACTGCAATCTATTACCTAGGAAAAACAGAAAATAAGACTTCTTTCTGTCTGGTCAGCAGTGAGTATGTTTTGATGGGGAAATGCAGCCTTTATTTTCCCTCTCACTATCTCCATCACAGCCCCAGGCCTCTGGTAGTTTCTGGTAGTCAGAGGCATTCATGTTGACTAACACCTTGGTGGGAGAGGTTTCTCTTCTTTCCTGGCAGACGCAGACCACGCATGCATCATGACAGGCTTTCAGAATGAAATCATGAACTAAATTGCTTTCTTAAAAAACCACAAGTGTGAGCCAGGGGTTTGTGTCTGTGTCTGGCCGGTGGCCACGTCCCTCTGGTTCCCAGGCAGCCTCTCAGGCAGCCTCTGCCCGGCTCTGTTGTGGTTCCCTGCTACCACATTCATTACGCTCAGCGCAGCCCGGCTCAGCCTCAGACTCGCTACACTGTGGTGGGGCTCACTCACTGGACCAGTAGGAAATCATCTGGTCATCTCAAACTACTCCTCCATTTCAGACGGCCCCGCTCCGCACAAAGAGGCCCTTTGTCCCAGGACGTTTACGACCACCCTTTACATCTCAATCAGTGAATCAATCAAAAACATAGAAACACATCTGGTTTTATAGCTGGGGTTTTAAAGTCTGAAGGGGGTTGTCTGAAAGACTGACTCAACATGACACAAATTTACACTGCTTTATTACCAAACAACAATCCCTACTGTGACCGACATCACATAATGACACAAAGTTGCAGTTCCTAACAACACTTCAAACATTTTTGGGAAAATCATTAAAATAGCATTCTGGTGTGTCTAGCTGTGCCATGGCAGTTAACAGGGAGATGTAGCAGTCTGCATGTATGGCTATATCTCTTACAAACAAATGTTTAAAAGACTAGCTACTGAAAACGGAAAGCTGGGGGACAAAATCAACTGAAAAGTCAACATCCTAAAACACACAGAGAGAGAGAGGGAGACAGTAAAAGTATATTATGCAACAAACAAAAACAGAAGACATGGCCGTGGTCTTTGGAAATACTGTCTCTATCTGACTCGAAAATACTTAAATAAGCAGCAAACAGAAAAAGGCAAATAACTGGTGAAGGCCGGACAAATAGTGGATAGTGATTGTAGCTGAGCTGTAAGAGAGGATAACAAGCCGCCAGCCCCCACCTCCCCCCACCCTCCGCCCCGGCCCTCTATCTGTCCTTCTCTCACTAGGCTCAAGGTAGCAGATGTGTCTTTCACAGCCTGTGGAGTGTGCAACCAATCTGCAAACAATAGCTGGGACTTGATAAAGGTCGAATGTCTGTCGCAACACACCGGTTAGCAGAGAGGTGAAAACGCAGAGTCCACGCCACGCTGCAAACCCACGCCCTACAGCGGTTTCTCCTCTGACATGTCACTCTAGGTGTGACTGTGAAAATGTGTGTGTGTGTGTGTGTGTGTGTGTGTGTGTGTGTGTGTGTGTGTGTGTGTGTGTGTGTGTGTGTGTGTGTGTGTGTGTGTGTGTGTGTGTGTGTGTGTGTGTGTGTGTGTGTGTTAGTGGGCCAATACCATGCTATTTAAGCCCGTCAGTAAGCCCATTACACCAGTATAAGTCACCTCTCTGACCTCCCGTTGAGATAACAGTTGGTGTAAACATGTACAATCCTATTAACCTAATAATATACATGGAGCTGGCTACAGTGGCCACAGGTCCGTGTGCGAAAGCCGTCTCTGAGTCTTAAACACCACAGTCAGCCATGACAGAGAAACAGATACAGACACAGCCATGACCTCTGACCACACCTCACTCTTTGTCTGTACTGTAGACAGGACACTGGACAGGACACTGGACAGGACCACAAGTTCAATCTGAGTTCATTATGGACTCTCTATTGGTCAATGACTGGAGTCAATGCAGTAATAGACATTAGAATGGCATTTCTCTTTATCTATTCCAGTAGACATCGACAGTGTTAAGAGAACGCTGAAGTGACTGATGTTCAGAGAGAGAAAGTACTGTTGGCATCTCAGTTGATCTCTACACTGTAAATATCCTGCATTATTAATTGCATGACACACTGGTTCAATATGGATTGGATTTCACAATGCCAAAGTAAAAGCCAGTGTGTGTGTGTGTGTGTGTGTGTGTGTGTGTGTGTGTGTGTGTGTGTGTGTGTGTGTGTGTGTGTGTGTGTGTGTGTGTGTGTGTGTGTGTGTGTGTGTGTGTGAGTGTGATCAGTGTGAGTGTGATCAGTGTGTGTGTGTACAGTGTGTGTGTGTGTGTGTGTGTGTGTGTGTGTGTGTGTGTGTGTGTGTGTGTGTGTGTGTGTGTGTGTGTGTGTGTGTGTGAGTGTGATCAGTGTGTGTGTGTACAGTGTGAGAGTACACTGAGTTCCTCCCAGGTTTATGACAGTAGTAATAAGCTAGCCTGCAGGCCACAAACAGACAAATGAGGAGGACTGGAATACATTATTAGAGCTCATCAATGAGGAGGACTGGAATACATTATTAGAGCTCATCAATGAGGAGGACTGGAATACATTATTAGAGCTCATCAATGAGGAGGACTGGAATACATTATTAGAGCTCATCAATGAGGAGGACTGGAATACATTATTAGAGCTCATCAATGAGGAGGACTGGAATACATTATTAGAGCTCATCAATGAGGAGGACTGGAATACATTATTAGAGCTCATCAATGAGGAGGACTGGAATACATTATTAGAGCTCATCAATGATCTTTCTACCGGAGCTGGAGTGATGGCTTAGTTTGTGTCGTCTCTTCTTAAAAACAAAATAGAAATATTATGAGTACAATATGAAAATATTTCTGAAGACAACAGCAGATTTATTTACATAAAAAGGATAGATTATATTAATTTGAAATGAGTGGGTCGTTCCACAGATTATACAAAATAAAAAAAATGTCCTGTGATTAGGAAATGTATCTTATCACAAAATGAGACATTTAGATATTTCTAATATGTAAAACCATTAATAACTACTCATTTAGCATTGACTAACTATTCAGTTGTCTGTTCACAGGCTGAACAAAGCCATGAAAATAACCTCTCCAGGTACTGTACTGTACGGTCTCGCAAAATTCAGGATTGTGCAGCCATTTTAAAACGATAAAAAACATATTGTATTGAGCGATATGAAAGCATAATGTCCTCCGGGTGTCAGTCAGCTCAACAGTGAGTGCAGCGGAGAGACCATGTAAGGGTAAATATTTAACAGGCGGCCATTTAAACCGATAGAACTGCAGGAGAGTGAGGAGCCAACGCATGTCAGGAGACATAGGCTGTCCTAGACAGAGGACTGCTTGGTACAGACACAATGAATAGGAGCGGACGCACTGATCTGTCCACTGCATTCATCTATTATAAATGCACGTTGCCTTCACGCTGTGCAGTTAAATATATACAGTTGAAGTTTACATACACTTAGGTTGGAGTCAGTAAAACTCGTTTTTCAACCACTAAAAAATCTTGTTAACAAACTATAGTTTTGGCAAGTCGGTTAGGACATCTACTTTGTGCATGACACAAGTAATTTTTCCAACAATTGTTTACAGACAGATTATTTCACTTAGAATTCACTGTATCACAATTCCAGTGGGTCAGAAGTTTACATACACTAAGTTGACTGTGCCTTTAAACAGCTTGGAAAATTCCAGAAAATGATGTCATGGCTTTAGAAGCTTCTGATAGGCTAATTGACATCATTTGAGCCAATTGGAGGTGTACCTGTGGATGTATTTCAAGGTCTACCTTCAAACTCGGTGCCTCTTTGCTTGACATCATGGGAAAATCAAAAGAAATCAGACAAGACCTAGGAAAACAATTGTAGACCTCCACAAGTCTGGTTCATCCTTGGGAGCAATTTCCAAATGCCTGAAGGTACCATGTTTATCTGTACAAACAATAGTACGCAAGTATAAACACCATGGGACCACGCAGCCATCATACCGCTCAGGAAAGAGACGCGTTCTGTCTCCTAGGGATGAACATACTTTGGTGTGAAAACTGCAAATCAATCCCAGAACAACAGCAAAGGATCTTGTGAAGATGCTGGAGGAAACAGGTACAAAAGTATCTATATCCACAGTAAAATTAGTCCTATATCGACAAAACCTGAAAGGCCACTCAGCAAGGAAGAAGCCACTGCTCCAAAGCCGCCATAAAAAAGCCAGACTACGGTTTGCAACTGCACATGGGGACAAAGATTGTACTTTTTGGAGAAATGTCCTCTGGTCTGCTGAAACAAAAATAGAACTGTTTGGCCATGTTTTAGTACTATATCTCTTGACACAATGATGAAAATAATCATGGCCTCTAAACCTTCAAGCTGCATACTGGACCCTATTCCAACTAAACTACTGAAAGAGCTGCTTCCTGTGCTTGGCCCTCCTATGTTGAACATAATAAACGTCTCTCTATCCACCGGATGTGTACCAAACTCACTAAAAGTGGCAGTAATAAAGCCTCTCTTGAAAAACCTTGACCCAGAAAATATAAAAAACTATCGGCCTATATCGAATCTCCCATTCCTCTCAAAAATGTTGGAAAAAGCTGTTGTGCAGCAACTCACTGCCTTCCTGAAGACAAACAATGTATACAAAATGCTTCAGTCTGGTTTTATACCCCATCATAGCACTGAGACTGCACTTGTGAAGGTGGTAAATGACCTTTTAATGGTGTCAGACCGAGGCTCTGCATCTGTCCTTGTGCTCTTAGACCTTAGTGCTGCTTTTGATACCATCAATCACCACATTCTTTTGGAGAGATTGGAAACCCAAATTGGTCTACATGGACAAATTCTGGCCTGGTTTAGATCTTATCTGTCGGAAAGATATCAGTTTGTCTCTGTGAATGGTTTGTCCTCTGACAAATCAACTGTAAATTTCGGTGTTCCTCAAGGTTCTGTTTTAGGACCACTATTGTTTTCACTATATATTTTACCTCTTGGGGGATGTTATTTGAAAATCTAATGTTAACTTTCACTGCTATGCGGATGACACACAGCTGTACATTTCAATGAAACATGGTGAAGCCCCAAAATTGCCCTCGCTAGAAGCCTGTGTTTCAGACATAAGGAAGTGGATGGCTGAAAACGTTCTACTTTTAAACTCGGACAAAACAGAGATGCTTGTTCTAGGTCCCAAGAAAAAAAGAGATCTTCTGTAGAATCTGACAATTAATCTTGATGGTTGTACAGTCGTCTCAAATAAAACTGTGTGTCACGTCCTGACCAGTAAAGGGGTTATTTGTTATTATAGTTTGGTCAGGACGTGGCAGGGGGTATTTGTTTAGAGTGTTTCGGGGTTTGTTGGGATATGTAATTATGTAAGAGGGGTGTTTGTTTTATGTGTTCCTGGGTTTTTGGGCATTGTTCTATGTTTTGTATTTCTATGGTTTTTCTATGTTGTTTATTTCTTTGTTGGCCTGGTATGGCTCTCAATCAGGAACAGCTGTACATCGTTGTTGCTGATTGGGAGTCATACTTAGGTAGCCCTTTTTTCACCTGTCTTTTGTGGGAAGTTGTTTTTGCACTGCTGTGTTTAGCCTGCAATACTGTGCGTTCGTTCGTTTTCTTGTTTTGTTATTTAAGTGTTCAATAAAAGTAAATATGAGCACTCAACCCGCTGCGCCTTGGTCTACTCCATACGACGTCCGTTACACTGTGAAGGACCTCGGCGTTACTCTGGACCCTGATCTCTCTTTTGACGAACATATCAAGACTTTTCAAGGACAGCTTTTTTCCATCTACGTAACATTGCAAAAGTCAGAAACTTTCTGTTCAAAAATGATGGAGAAAAATTATTCCATGCTTTTGTTACTTATAGGTTAGACTACTGCAATGCTCTACTTTCCGGCTACCCGAATAAAGCACTAAATAAACTTCAGTTAGTGCTAAATACGGTTGCTAGAATCCTGACTAGAACCAAAAAAGTTGATCATATTACTCCAGTGCTAGCCTCCCTACACTGGCTTCCTGTTAAGGCAAGGGCTGATTTCAAGGTTTTACTGCTAACCTACAAAGCATTACATGGGCTTGCTCCTACCGATCTTTCCGATTTGGTTCTGCCGTACATACCTACACGTACGCTATGGTCACAGGACGCACGCCTCCTAACTGTCCCTAGAATTTCTAAGCAAACAGCCGGAGGCAGGGCTTTCTCCTATAGAGCTCAATTTTTATGGAATGGTCTGCCTACCCATGTGAGAGACGCAGACTCGGTCTCAACCTTTAAGTCTTTACTGAAGACTCATCTCTTCAGTAGGTCCTATGATTAAGTATCTGTCTCTGCCTTGCCGGTTCCCCTCTCTCCACTGGGATTCTCTGCCTCTAAACCCTATTACAGGGGCTGAGTCACTGGCTTACTGGTGCTCTTCCATGCCGTCCCTAGGAGGGGTGTGTCACTTGAGTGGGTTGAGTCACTGACTTGGTCTTCCTGTCTGGGTTGGCGCCCCCCCTTGGGATGTGCCGTGGTGGAGATCTTTGTGGGCTATACTCAGTCTTGTCTCAGGATAGTAAGTTGGTGGTTGAAGATATCCCTCTAGTGGTGTGGGGGCTGTGCTTTGGCAAAGTGGGTGGGGTTATATCCTGCCTGTTTGGGCCTGTCTGGGGGTATCATCGGATGGGGCCACAGTGTCTCCTGACCCCTCCTGTCTCAGCCTCCAGTATTTATGCTGCAGTAGTTTATGTGTCGGGGGGCTAGGGTCAGTCTGTTATATCTGGAGTATTTCTCCTGTCTTATCCGGGTGTCCTGTGTGGAATTTAAGTATGCTCTCTCTAATCCTCTTCAGAAGAGGACTGGCCACCACTCATAGCCGGGTTCCTCTCTAGGTTTCTTCCTAGGTTTTGGCCTTTCTAGGGAGTTTTTCCTAGCCACCGTGCTTCTACACCTGCATTGCTTGCTGTTTGGAGTTTTAGGCTGGGTTTCTGTACAGCACTTTGCAATATCAGCTGATGTAAGAAGGGCTATATAAATACATTTGATTTGATTTGATAATGACCATCATTATGTTTGGAGGAAAAAGGGGGATGCTTGCAAGCCGAAGAACACCATCACCACCGTGAAGCGCGGGGGTGGCAGCATCATGTTGTGGGGTTGCTTTGCTGCAGGAGGGACTGGTGCATTTCACAAAATAGATGGCATGTGGATATATTGAAGCAACATGGTCGCAAATGGGTCTTCCAAATGGACAATGACCCCAAGCACACTTCCAAAGTTGTGGCAAAATGTCTTAAGGACAACAAAGTCAAGGTATTGGAGTGGCCATCAAAAAGCCCTGACCTCAATCCTATAGAAAATGTGTGGGCAGGACTGAAAAAGCGTGTGCGAGCAAGGAAGCCTACAAACCTGACTCAGTTACACCAGCTCTGTCAGGAGGAATGTGTCAAAATTCACCCAACTTATTGTGGGAAGCTTGTGGAAGGCTACCCAAAACGTTTGACCTAAGTTAAACAATTTAAAGGCAATGCTACCAAATACTAATTGAGTGTATGTAAACTTCTGACCCACTGGGAATGTTAGTTAAAGAAATAAAAGCTGAAATAAATAATTCTCTCTACTATTATTCTGACATTTCACATTCTTAAAATAAAGTGGTGATCCTAACTGACCTAAAACAGGGAATTTTTACTTGGATTAAATGTCAGGAATTGTGAAAAACTGAGTTTAAATGTATTTGGCTAAGGTGTATATAAACTTCCGACTTCAACTGTATATGGTACTGTAACTATGTATCTGAATGTGTAGAAATGCTGCGTATGAGAAGTGTATGTGTGGCTGCGTGTGTGTATATGCGTGTGTGCGGTGCACGAGGATGTGTGTCTTTATCTTTGTTCTGTGGGAGGGCCTCCCCGGGCTCCTGCAGTGTAATGTACAAATCCCCTGTAAGACATCAGCAGAGTATCAGTCAGCCAGTCAGCCAGCCAGCCAGACAGCCAGCCAGACAGCCAGCCAAACAGCCAGTCTAAGAACAGGCCAGCCGGCTATAAATGGCAGGTACAGCTCACAAGCTAAAAATAAAGGAGGGCTGTGTTTTTTAGGAATGGTGTTCCTGAATTAAACACAACAGGTGCCAAACAGAAAATCAGAACGGCTTTGCCTCAGGCTTAATGTGAAAAACAAATGAACGTCAAAGCAAGGAGAGAGTTAGCTAACTCCTGAATAATGAATAAGGTAGACTCATGCTTGGCCCATCACTTAACTAGACTTGGCATGGAACAGAGTGTCTCGCTAGATCTGTTTGTCTCTTTCTGTCTCTGACTACCTGTGTAATGCGTATCATGAAATGAACCACATTACAGAATTGAACATCTAAGAACGTCAGGAGAAGACTACATTCTGGGAGTGAGGGAGAGATCATGTGCTGTGGCTTAGAGGCCCATCTGTACCTCTGTCAATAACTCCACACAGCAGAGGGTCTGGAGAGGAGACATCTCTAAAAGCTTTCTCTGAATCTGTCAAAATGTCCCACTTCCCCTTTCCGATGTGGCAGTCAGTCAGGCCCTGTGAAGTAGCTGTCTCTCCTCTCCTCTCTTCCACTCAGAGCCACTGGGGGATTGCATCACGGCAGGGCAGGGCGTGAGACCATGGCAGTCACAAACAGTAAGACCGTGGGCCTGCCAGTCCGGAGGAAAATACCTCATGTTGAATGATTCATAAACACCCTGCCTGTGTGTGTCTGTGTGTAGACGTGGCTGGCCAGTAGATAGAGCTCCATGCTGTGGGATAGTGGGAGCCCTGGCTGTGCTGTGCCCACTGCCTCCACAGTGAAGTGCAGCAGGCTAGCTCTGGCTGGTTAGAACTGGGACCAACAGCTGCAGCTCTATGGCATCAGGCCGGTGCGCACGCACACAAGCACGCACGCACGCACGCACGCACACACACACACACACACACACACACACACACACACACACACACACACACACACAGAGGGAGAAACAAGGCATATCATAATATGCCTGTGTGTTTTTTAATGGAGTTCCCCCCTTACTAACGGCTATTATCCCTGACTAATGGCATACACTGGGCCTCTCTCATTACTGAAGTGGCTCTTTACCGGGGACCCTTGTTTCATACAGTTAGAGTTAATGCATTATGAACAGCCCACCAAGAGTAAGCAGCGATCTGCATATTCAATAACTTCCGTAATTATAGGCGCCATTCATCAGATGGGATCTGATTGCAGGGGAAGAGGGGAAGAGAGAGGAGCAGAGAGGTCTGATTCCTGGAGGACAGAAGTCTAATCACAAAACTAACATGATAATTGAAATCTAAATTGAAAGGCTTGGCTCGCGCCGAGAGTATTTCAGGAGTAGATTGTGGAGAAATTGGTGGCTGGAGAGTGAGGGAGAGAGAGATAAAGAGAGGGAGAGAGAGAGAAACAGAAAGAGATACGGGGAAAGAAGCCATATTAATGGAGACTGTAAAACTGCCACACTGTCAATGTGTTCAGGGTAGTGGTATTGCTGACTTATGGGTATAGGGGGCAGTGTACTAGCAGAGAGAATCATGAGAATCATGTCTCTCCTCAGCAGGGCCAAGACTGTTTCTGGAGAATGTACTGTATGTCAGCACGAGCGCGGCACAATATTCCAAGTTGTCACTGTTGGCCTTTTCTGCCTGAATGGCCCTGTTTCTCTGAATGCAGTTTCCTGTTTTAAGAGGTAAATGTGAGGTACCTAACTGCTCGATTCTGCTTGCATAACGTGCCCATTGTTTGGTGTGAGACGAGACATTTTCTACATTGTATGGGATGTAAAGGACCTCAATTCACCTCTAAAGTCCATAATCACATCAGCTATTCATAGAAGCTTTTTAAGGAGGCACTAAGCATCAAATCAAAGCAGATATGGAGAAATTAAACAGAAAAATATCCATAATTCTAAGTGAGAAAAGCTCAGATTTTGTCATGCATTGAGAGACACCTGTGTTTGAAGTTTTGTAAAGAGGCCATCCTTGTGTTCCACTGACTAAGGACACACAGCTTTTCTCCCCAACATTCTGTCCAATTAAAGATAATCTTATCAACAATCTCTTTTCAGATAGTTGCGATCAGGAATGAGTCTGTGATGAGACTTGACTGGGTCATTGGAAAACAGCTTTCCTTAGAGGACTCTGTGGACAGTTTGGCATTGTGTGGTAAGAAAAGACTAAGGGAGAAATGAACCCATCTACCCCACCCAGTCCGCTGTCCCTCCCGTTCTCCTCTCTCCTTCCCTGCTCTGCTATTTCTCCAGACTCTGGATTCATATTCCGCCCTCAATAACAGTTAATTAGTAATGCCAAATTCATTAACCCGTACTGCTGTATCAGTGGCCTGGGCCATAAATTAGCTTAATGTGGGCAGACATATTGCAGCTGTAATAAGGGACATAAAACGTAAAGAGAAACACATACGCCCGTAGATCATAGACGGTTATAACTCTGCAGTGGTTTAGGAGGGTCCAGACAGAGTACTCAGGTATCACATCAGCTCTTTGTGCTTTCTCTCTCCTCACAGGAACTTTTATACAACGATTAAAATAAAAAGGCGACACACAGTATATCAACCGTGTGTTTTCATTACTACTGTAACTCCTCAGGTTTTGGCAATTGAGTTATTGCATTGGTTTGCTTTTATCATTTGCCGTATATAATTATGTGAAAGACTGTGTTAAGATATCATGTGTACCTGTTAGTACTAGGCATGGAATAGATCCTCTAACTCCTAGGGTGTGTTTGTGTAGAGAGATCATCCAAGAGGGAACGTTGTTATCAGAGCAGTGTGTAGACTAGAGGTGCCAGAAACAAACAGAGAAGCCGTCCGTTCCCCTCTCCTGCTGCACGGGGAAGAGGGAACAGGGATGGGAAAAGGCTGGAGGCACTTCAAGTAGCTTCTGACAGATCCTTCTAATTGGAGAAGTTATTTTTCCTCCAAGTCTCTGGTATAAATCTAGTTTGTGTTTATTTAGAGTCAGTAAGGGAACAAGTAGGTTTTGGCCGTGTGGCGTGTTTCCCCTCTCTCTCCCTTTCCCTAAACCGTCTCACGTCCACCACACAGACCCTTTCTCTCGCTCTCTCTTCTCTCTCATTCCCTCCAGTTAGTGTGACTGACGTGTGAACTGCAGGTTCCGTGTCTGTGTTGAGCACATGGAAGCAGCACAAAACAAACTGCTATTGTAAAAAGGGATGATGACTTCGGCTGTCCTTGGATTACATGGTGACCTTTCCGCTGTCCTATCCCCCAGTGGTCTCGTCTAACAGCTCACACCAAAGAGCCTATTAGGCCTGGATTCCACGCCGTTGTTAAAAAGGGTCTTGTCCTTTCAGAACACTCTCTCTCCCTCGCTTTCTATGGAGGAACACAAGTCCATTGTTCCCTCGCAGATGGAAGTTGGAGTTACTACGGCAACAGCTCTAATCCTTCTTTTTCCCACCTTTCTTCATATTAATGGCCTATCAAGTGCTACCTTTTAAGTCAGTTGCCAGCGTTCCGCGAGCACAGCTCCCTCGCCTTAATTACATATGATTCTATTCGTACATAGACAACATGATGAGCTAATCGAAATGTGCTAAATAATGACGTACTGTGAGCAACTATTCCTTATCCTGAGGCCTGGTCTAAGAATAACAATAATGAGGCCATTATTAAGGATCTGACTTTAAAATGCTGCCCTGCCACCAAAACAGAGAGCATAATTGTTCTGGTGTTGTCCACACAATCAACAACTCATTGTTGTGGACTTGAGAACTAAGGGAGCAGAGAATGGGTCCCATAATGATTGGTCTGTGCTGCCATGCAGGCCCTGTATAGAATTGTCCACCGAAGAATGTCCTTGATAGACTGCTGATTTGTTGAAAGTGGTGTGAATGAAGACAACTGTCTGGCTTTTTAGAAAAATGTCCTCTTTTCTGTCCGTCTCTCTCGCCGCTCAAATAGCCACCAAGCCTCATTAGAGCAGGGCCATTCATATGGTGAAAGGCTGGGAGTCACACAGACCCTTCTGAGAGGACATGGAGAGTAGCAGCTAGCTAGATGCTTAAACAGGCCCAGATCTACTCCTTTCACTCATCTCTCCCTGAGGAAAGGGAAATGGCTCTATGGTCAGCCTTAAAAGACTGAGAAACCCTTCTAACTAACATGTCAAAAAGGTTTCTTTAAACAATATAAATAATCATGGAAAATAACATCAACTCAATGCGGCTGAGATGTGTTATTTTGATTAGATTCCAGCACATTTAAAAAGCTAAGAATTGTAGGTATATATAAATATTCAGCTTTAATCACAATCATATTGAGGTTAATAAACACTCACAGCGAAGGTGATAATTGTAGATTAAGTTGTAAGCGCTGAAAGAAGCGTTAAGTGAGATGTTTTGTGTCTACATTTAACGGGTGAAAGCTCAGTGGGGTTGGCCAAACAAGGAGCTGCACCTTTTAAATGTGCTCCAATGTGAGGCAGGGGAGAGCAAGGGAGAGCAAGGGAGAGCAGGGGAGAGCAGGGGACAGGAGAAGGAATGCTAAGTGGGCCCCTTTGCCTAGTCAACCTTCAGTGGGTTGCATTTATCTTCATCTTGTTAGACTAAATTAATTAACAATCTCCGTGTTACACACTTTCTCCTTTCATTACATCAAATAATGGGAGAGATGCAGGAGGAGGTCCTCTCTACTGGGATTAGCCAGGGACTGTTACAGATCTCTCACACACACACACACACACACACACACACACACACACACACACACACACACACACACACACACACACACACACACACACACACACACACACACACACACACACACACACACACACACACACACACACACACACACATCTGCCAAAATAATAAATATGCAGCTAAATTGAAACACTGCTTCTCTAAAACAAAGTTGGCTTCTAATGTGAGTAAGAACAGATCCTATTCCACTAAAATACATTGTGCACTAACTGTATAATTTAGTAAATTCTTTCACTTTGTTGCAGACGTACTGCTCTGCATGTGAGATCTAAACAGACTGTCATTATTTTCTAAGACAGTACAAAGGCTCCATGCTACATTATTAATATAAAGTTAACCTGTTTAAAGTTCTCCCTGATGTATTTTTCACAATGACTATTCCTCTGCCTGCATCAGCACACATTAACAACCAGCATCATTTTCTAAACTGAAAATGGGGGATTGGTACATTTACAGCTATTGCAACTATGAGTCAAAACAAGAAGTGATGACTCATTAGTGTAAAATAATGACTAGTTTGTCCAGCGGTATTTTAGTGAGTGATGCAGATATGAAATGTGAAAAGTCACCTTTAAACATCTGCCCCTCTGTCAGAGCAGAAGTGGAACTTCTGGGCCACACAGCTGGGGAGACGACTGAGTTTAATAGACAACATGTCCTTTCAGAGTACTACACAGAAATAGATGTATTAACGAGGCACAAGGCAGAGTTGCTGTCATACTTTCACATAATTGCACTGACAGAGCACCCTTTGACCCAATTCAGTTGCTTAAGAAAATATGTTGTGGTGCTAGCTACACTGAAGAAACATGGTCCGTCTCCCATACCCCTCCCCTCCTGTTTCTCCCTCCCATTCTCTCTCTCCCTCCGACCCTCCCTCCCCAGGACACAACAAGCCATGGCCAAGCAAAAATGAAAGCAAAGCCTGCCTTTAATCTTGGCCTGATTGTTGAGACCTCTGTCCTCCAATCACCCGAGCATGTGTGCGTGATATCGTTCCACTGGCTCTTCTCATTTAATTAAAACAGACATTGACAGAAGGATGTGGATTAGGAACCGTAATGATGTATTTACTTAGATGAATCGCAGTTTTCTCTCAGAGTACTGATTTCGACAAAGAACAAAAGGATATTGTTATGAAAGAGGCTAGCAGTCAAAGGTCATGTTTTGTCTATGTGGGTCGATTTGGGTCTTCAAGTTATTGGGCTGTAAGAATCTCAGTTGGATTTAAGAGGTGTTGCTTTCTTCAGCCCTCCCCCACCCTCTGTTCAGCTAGATATCTGCCCAACTGGTGCTGCTTCAACAGGTGGCTGGAGTCAAACACAATCCTCCACTCTGTAGCATTAGTGGCCCAGTGGAAATGAATAGAGGCAACATACCTTCAATAATCCAACACATGCCTGAGTATGATCCCAAGCCTCCGGCCAACACTGGAGTTGTAACACTCACTACGCCTTGGAAACGGAGGCTACATGCAAATTAAGTAGAAGAGTCTATTTAAGGACATTTCTAATAAATATGATTTTTTAAGATATATGTTTGATTGGTGTTTGTGTATTCTAGATAAGGTAACCCAGATAGTTTTTGTGCTATATTTGGAATTAAATGGCTGATCTATACCGCCTCTTAAATCTCACTTCATTCTGTGCTGGGCAATTGACTGCGATGTATTTTTTCTCATCGGCCGTCTTTTTACTGCTGTCTGTGTAGAGAGTAAGGACACTCAATAGTAACCTTTCAAACTAGATACTAATGGGGTATTTTCAAATAGGATCTAAAGCTGTGTTATATCCATGGCATTATCACGTCCTTTATTTTACCGGGTTCCAACAGTTCTGAGAAAAAAAAATGCTGTTCATTTAATCAAATAAATGACCTTTTGAAAAAAAAAATCAAAGAGGATTCATTAGCTTTACTAAAGTTTGGCTGACAGCTGCTTTGAAAGGCAGATCCTGCTGCTGCTGCGTCTTTTAACGAGACACCATTAATTAGGCTGCAACATTCAAGCCTGGAGAAAGAGAGGAAAGAGGAGCCAATGGCGAATATACTCACTTAGTGACTTCCTCTGTGTTATAACAGCACAAATTCTTAAATAAAATCACAGGATGGGTTTAAAAGAAAAATAGCGTCAAGGTTTAATTTTTTAGGACTTTGCGGTCGAGTACAAACACACACACACAACAGGAAACAGTACATCACAAACCAAGCCCCACCCTACCTGTCCTGGCCATGAGTCTAGAAGAGGGGGACAGACAAAAGCATGCAGTACGAACACGGAAACCCTAGTTTGAGAGGCACAGTACCCAGGGGTGAGATGGGGGGGGGGGGGGGGGGTGTATCTCTACACATCTGTGTGTGAGGTTAGAGTGGAAGCTGCTTTCAGTCTGACTATGGAGTGTGGTGGGTATCAGTGTGAGCATGCCACGGAGAGCGCTGTAGAGGGGGAAAGGTGGAAGTGACTATTTTACACTCACAACATACAGCTGGGGTGGATTCCCAGACACACAACCCTCCCACCGACCCCACCCAGCCAGGGAGGGACGTGATCTAAGGGTAGGTGTCGGGAGCTGGAGCTGTGAAGGGACAGATGAGTTTAGCCCCTGACCCCCTGACCCACAACTTTACAACAACAACTGAAAAAGAAACTAACCTCAGTAAAAAGCTGCTACGAAGAAAGCCCTCCATGTCAGCGTGTGGGGTTCTGCGGCAGGAGAAATACATAGAGAACCATTTTAACACTGAAAAAAAGCAACATGCAAAAAACACAGAGCAATGCATGCATCTTTCTCTTCTAATAAGGTATGTCTTTAATTAAGGCAGTGTTGAGGATAGGAAGCTCATCCTCTCTTCTTTGCATTGACATCATTCATTCTAGCCTTTCTTCAGAGAGGGGAGTGGATTTGCATACAGCAAGGGCCTGATGATATGTTTGCAACAAATAAACCCTTTCCTATTGATCCAAGCGCAGCCTTCTTCCTAGGCTCTCTCCAGTGTGACACATACATTCCTGTAACCACTGATCCCAGACCAGCCTCTGGCAGGGCTCAGAGTGGTAGGAGGAGCAGCCAGAGGTGGTTCAGCTGTGTGGCGAGGGCTCTGTGGCTTCTAGGAGCCCCACTACAGGGGCCCGATGCTGGGACATGCATCGCCAAGGAGGCGGGAGGGTGTGGTTCACAATGTCACTGTTCGGAGAGGTCGTTCAGAAGCCTCGCCCCAAAACATTTTGGAAGCACATGGCTGGAAATGATTCCCAACAGGTTTCATTGGCCTCTGTTATTGGTCTTCAGAATATATACTGTATGTACAGTATATTGTGATTTTGGACTGCTGTGTGCTTCTCTTTAAGCGCTATCATCAACATACTATTACAGAAAACAAATTGGGAGTGGAGCCGTGGGGTGGAGGGTTGGAATACAAGTCACCCAAAACAATAGCCTAAAATTTGAGTAATTACCAGGAAATTCCCTTTTCAGAGAGACTGTAAAACAGCCAGGATCTTCCCTCTCTGACAATGGTAAAGTCAGCAGAAATAAATATGTACTAGTCATCACACCCATTCATAGAAAGACACACAGTGTAGTTTCAGCTTGTTATTCAATTGTCTCGGTATTACACATCGTCACATCCCTGTCCTGTAAAATACATCACCATCTCACCAGCATCTGATCAGCCAAGAGCTAAAGCTGGAGTGTGCTTTTCAAAACCCATGTTAGAAAACGCAATACTCAGTAGCGGCAAAGAAAAAAACCTGCTGAAACTAATGAGTGTTTTCTCCTGCTGTAACAGTCGACTCCCTTGCAGACGTCATCATAAATAACACACATCAGAGCAAAAGAGATCCAGCATCTTGGCCCTAAATGCTTTCAGTTTTTTGGACATGGGTGTAATTTGCTGTTCTCTCCTCTCCTCTCCTCTCCTCTCCTCTCCTCTCCTCTCCTCTCCTCTCCTCTCCTCTCCTCCAGTGAGGCTGTGGAGACAAAGCCACTGAGAGAATGGAAAGAGTGACAGGACCAAGGACACTGTGCCTTTCAGGCTAGCCTGGCCAGCACTTAGCAGGGCGGTGGACCCGCGAGACCCAGTGGGCTCAGCCGACACTTTTCTCACAATCAGGTGTCTGAGGAGGGCGTCAGGCCAGTGGCACTGCTCTGCTCTGCTCCCCGCTCCACTACACTCAGCCCTGCTCTGCTCTGTTCCCCACTCTACTCAGCCCTGCTCTTCTCAGGGCACATAATACCAACATCACACCAGTGACAACGTGAGAAAACAACAGTCAAATCATGCCGAACCGATCAAGCGTGTCTCCTCACCACTCGGAGAAGTGTTAAAAACACACACACACTTCTCTCTGCACCTCCTCTCTTTCTCTCTCTCCTCTCTTTCTCAGTCTTCTCTCTGTCTCATCTTTAGTAAGGGGACTGACTCGAACACAGAGAGACACACGACATAACTGCATAATAGACCGTCATCATGTGTCCCAAACACACGTTTGGCGTTTAGATTCCTTGATAACAGGTTAGCAAGACAGGCAACAAGGCTATGGAAAGCCACAGGAAACTTAAACTAACCTAGACACAACCCACTGAGTGAATGGACAGTGAGCCATAGAGGCCGGGTTCCTTTGTCATGACACTCAATGCATGTCACATGCTTTAGTGGCTCCACAACATAGTCTTCAGCAAGCTCACTGTCTAGCTGAGGACCAGCCTGCCACTAGGACAGGAAGTGCCTGTTTCTCTCTATCTCTGTCTGTCTGTCTCTATCTCTCTGTCTGTCTGCCTGCCTGTCTCATTCCCTCTGCATCTCTCTTGCTGCTTGGACACATTCTGTTACTGTTTCACAACTATCTTTCTCCTTCTCTCTTTTTCTCTCTTCCTCCCTCTTGTCTCTCTGCCTGTGTTTCCTCAGCAGTGTGTGCTGTATAAAACTCCATTGTGGTAATGGAGACAGGTGAAGCACGTCGCCCTATGGAAGTAAAGGTACGGTTGGGAGACCGAATTCAGGAAAAAGTGACTGAGCCACATTGTATTTGCTCCTCTCCATAGATCCATAAAGAAAACAGGGGAGCCTGGAGTTTTAAACTAAGAGCAGGCCACATTTCAAGGGTAGTGTTTTGGTGAATGAGAAATAGGGAGGATAGACAGTGTTAAAGGACAGCTAGCGCTGGACTCACAGCAGCCTTTTCGAAGAACGGACCTCTGCCAAAAGCTGCCTCTGCCCAACCAACTCTCACCATCTGCAGTAAATGTGCTCCATTACAGCAGCACCATATGGACAACAAGCTAGCTATTAACACAGCTTCAGCACGTCCCCCTAACCTAGCACAGATTTCAAACTTCCAGTCAAATTGACTGCTGAATTAATGCACCACCACAACCATGTGGGTCTTGGCATGGAGCGCTGCTCCCAGCCTTCAGTCATTAACAGCCCAGGCCAGCTCAGAGCAGAGCTGAGCCCAGCGGAGAGAGAGAGAGACACAGAGGCCACCTACAGACAGACTCTACTCCACCATGTCTGACCTGGTCACTGGAAAGGGACTTTTAATTAATGGGAGATTCTGGCTATAACCTATGCCTACATGTCAGCCCAGGCAGTTGAGAGAGGAGAGGGGAGAAGAGGAGTGATGGGACCGATGTATCCAGGGGGACATGGAGGAAATAGGACCATGTCCCAGACAACTCTGGACAGTACAGGGAGCAGCAGCAGTCAATAGGCTGAGGGCTTCGTACTGTCTGTGTCTCAGTTCTTCCACAATGATGGAGGAGAGAAGAGGAGACTGCTCCCTAGCTGGGTGATGACGTAGAGCCAAGATGGCACTGATTAACCAGGGTGTGGGGACGTTAATTCCTCTGGGCCAGGCGGCCATGTTGACGCCTCTCCTCCTCTCTGAGTCATGGGGGGACCCACCCACCGCTCACAAAGCTCTCCTCTCTTCTCCCAGAGCATGACGCCACGGCTGCCTGCAAACCCTCTGTTCTCCCACTCATAGATGAGCATACACACACACACACACACGCACACACACGCGCACACACGCACACGCACACAAACTCTCTCTCTCTTTCTCACACACACATGCATACACACACACCAAATCAATTACAGCTCTGTGTCTTTAACCCGGCCCCAAAGGTTCAATAAATTATGTTTGTTTCTTTTTTTCCCTCCTGTCACAGGTTCTTAGATTCTGTTCATAATTACAGTGGAAAACACACTTTCCCTCTCTCTCTAACAGCCTGGATGTCTAGAATGCCTTGCACTAACTCAAACTACAGGAAGGGAAGCGCTGCGTGGCTACACAATAGTAGGTCTTTGTCAAAAGAAAGTGCTCTTTGGTAAAAGGGGTAAATTGGACCCCAGAGTGGAAGAAAAGCAGCCAACAAGTGCAGGGGTGGCAGGTAGCCTAGTGGTTAAAGCGTTGGGCCAGCAACCGAAAGGTTGCTAGATTGAATCCCTGAGCTGACAACGTACAAATCTGTTGTTCTGCCCCTAAACAAGGCAGTTAACCCACTGTTCCTAAGCCATCATTGTAAATAAGAATTTGTTCTCAACTAACTTGCCTAGTTAAATAAAAAATTGGATGTTAAAAAGCAAGGAGGACCAAGGCACTCTTCACTTAATTAAAATGCCTTTATTTGCATGGTATGTTAAATGGAACAAATATTTTTTTTAACTCTGATGTGTTTCGGCAGCATGGCCTTGGTCAGGTGGTACAAGGTCGTGTCTATTTGTTCCATTGAACATGCCATACAAATAAAGATATTAAAATGAGATTAAGAGTGCCTTGGTCCTCCTTACTTTTTACTTTTTACTCTTTCTTTCTTAGGAAATATCGTCATCTTGATGACTCAATATTGTACTCCATAATCATAACGTCCTCTGTGACCCTCTTTTGTGACCTCATGTCAGGCTTAAACAGGAGAATGGAGGGAGAAAAAGTACAAATGACAAATCCCAGGTAATTAGGAAACATTTGGCTGCTGACTATCCAGTGGCTGACCATTCAATGAGGACTTCGTGATGAGGTGAATGTCAATGGGATGGTTTAATTGAGAATGCTATGGTCAGTTAAGGTCTATTTGTCTGGTGTCAGCTTTGTGTGTGTGTGTGTGTGTGTGTGTGTGTGTGTGTGGGGGGGAGAGAGAGCATGTGTCATACCCACACACTTTTGAGGAATTCACCAAGAATTACACTTAACACACATACACAGTATAACACACACACACACATACACAGTATAACACACACACACACACACACACACACACACACATACACATTCACACACACACTTGGATGTGTCACTCTTAGTTCTGCTTAATCATATAAATTCTGCAGAGTTCTGGATGAAGAGCGCTGCTGATATTAAGTACCTCTGCTATTGGCCAGTGATGATATTAAGATTCCCTTGTTGAGCAGTGATTACATTTCTTTTTGAACATAAACCAAGCTCTGGGTGTAATTGCCTTGTCATTCAGAAGATATTTCATATAGGAACAACTGCGGTGTCTTAATTTCAGGCAATTAATTAATCGATGATCCCATGGGGTGTTATATTTAAAGTGGGATCCTGGTGGTAAGAGGAGGAAGGGAGTGGGTAGGAAGGGGGGGTAGGGGTGAGGGAGGGGTAAGGAGGGATCTGTCTGACAGGCACAGGATAGAGTTGCTGCTGCTGGCTTGGAGAGAGAGAGACACTAACACATTCCTTCAGGAGGACACAGCGGAAAGGAGACTTGCATGTTTGAAGGGACAGGGGTTGATGTTAAGATAAGGCTCCACCCTCATACATGTGGCGGTGATGTGTTGGGGACGAATTTGCGTTCTCCAAAGTAATCTGTCCCAATAGTGTCTCAATGTAGATAAGAGGGCTGTATTAATGACAGGCTGAAGACGGTCTAATTAAATAAGCATTTCAGACCTCTCAGTCGACAGAGGAGATGTGTGAAAGGGTGGCCTACTGACAGCACTGGGAGAGGATTAGAGAAAACCTGTCCTAGTATCCCCAACATCCCCAGGGTTCTCCCATCTCCACACACACACACACACACACACACACACACACACACACACACACACACACACACACACACACACACACACACACACACACACACACACACACACACACACACACACACACACACACACACACACACACACACACACACACACACACACACACACACACACAAACCTAGACTACAACTACACCTTGACTAATAGTGATAGTGTCCCATCTCTCCATCCCCCTGAGCTAGAGCTGCCAGATGAGTAGTGAATTAATTTGTGAGGCACTCCAACATTAAGAAGGTGTGTTGAAAGGTGTCTGCTCATGTTTCAAATTAAACGGGCTGCTGGTCAGCATTAGCACCTCGGCACCCGCCAGCAGCCGCTTGCCTCCGACACATAGGGGGCTGGGGAGGGAGCCTATCCACCGTTCACACTGGAATAATTACAACATGTCAGGAAGAATTAATTTCCTCATTTTTCAAAAGGATACACAGAAATTACCATGTTATTATATGACAGAGTCCCTGGGAGGATTGTATTAAATGTGATTTCTAGCACAGCCCACACAACAAATTAAAATGAGAAATAAGATGGAGAGAAGCAGGGCACGGAGCATATGTTTATGGCAATGACTGAAGCCAAGGGACCAGAAACAACCATCTTCATTTCATTTTATTTAAATCAGGCCGACACAGTGTGTCTGAATGACAGCGCCTGCTAATGGGCCCAGATTACAGGCTCCTTGGAATTAGCACAGAGACCCAGCCACTTAGTGGGGGAGTAACGGACGCTAGGTACTGGGTCGGGCTACACTACAGCAAGACCATCTGAGCATAATGCAGACATTACCACAGGCCACCCCTGCGCCACCCTCCAGGACAAACAAGGAAACAACTTCACTGAGCTTACAGTACATTCATGTTGAGATCAATTAGGCAGGGTGGTTATTTCAGACAGTGGCAGCTGATTTCTCAGAAAGATCAACTGACAATGCTTACTCACTGTGAGCTGTTCTCAACCTTCATTCTTCTCATCTTAAAGCCAGTCACAGTGAAGCCATGTAATACAGTTAAAGAGTAATGACATTATACTATGTCCAAGTCAATCATTCCCCATTCGTTTTGGTGTCTAACTTCTTCAGAAATGTAAATGTAAGTTTACAGCAAAAAAATGTATGTTGATGCTTACAAGTTAATGACCCCTGGAAGAACGACAACAACCCTGGAGAATTACACCATGAGGAGAGAATAATTATATTCCAACAAAATGACTTAGTATTTTTTCTGTACTGTATTGACAAAGATAGCCTAAACAAAAGTACATTAAATGCAGTAGCACCTTTTACATAACTCAAATAATAAACATCTTAACCATGGGGGACTTTAAAGACCCCTTCCCAGCATCCCCCTCCAGACAGGACTTGGGGGTTACGGGGTGGGGAGAAAGAGGATACATGGGACCCGTGGAGTCCTTCTCCCTTCTGCCTCTCTCCCCTCTCCCAGGCTTTGATTGGGCTTGTTAGCTAAATACAATCTAACCCAGGCTTGGAAAGGAAGAGTTTTTAAACTCTCCCGAAATGGCCGCCATTAGAGCCCAGCACTCCCCTGGGTACCACAAACTTAAAATAATTTTTGAATCAATTAACTGGATACTCTCAACGCAACGGGCATTTCACACTCCAGGGTTGGAGCACATTATCAGCCGGAGACGATTCATGGCGTTTTGGGAGAAAAGTTCATGGTTGAAATCATTAATTCATTTGACCAGACATTTAGTTATGCATTACATTCCACAGCTGGGGAAGCGAGAAGATTAATGGCATGTTCTCAGGTCCGTTTTCTGCACTATATAGCTAATAGGTGAAACTTCTCTCTGTCCTACAAGGGCTGCAACTTGTGAGGAAGGAAAGCAGCCAAGTCTATACTAGGTTTCATTCTACAGAGAATCAAATAAAGCACATTAAGCCATCAAAATCAGGCCTCATATCTAATAAAGCTGATAGGAGGGTATAACCCCGATAACAACAGCATGTTGCTGGGATGGCAGCTCATAGAGAGGGGATTGAAAAATGGTCATATCTAAAGGGGTTAAACACAATGTCACCAAACCTTACAACTAACAGTATCTATCAGGGTTATATGGCATTAGTGAATGGAGGCATACTGTATCTACATACCTGTACAAAAACTCTTTCCTGACAGATAAAGAAATCTGCCAACAATCAATTTGAATATTCCCAGTGTTCCTCTGGAGCAATTGAAACCAAGGCTGATGAAATTAAAATCACTTTGTCAAGCAGTCTCCGTTTATCTACACCACGGGTCATAATCAGCGCAGGCAGGGTCAGTCGGCTGAACCAACAGGCCCATTTGATACATAATAGATGAGAAGATAACCAACCAACGGTTATTCATTTTCATTTTGTGGTGAAGTGCTGTTTATTTCATTTCTTAGAAACCATCTCCAGCAGATCTTCCCCATGAGGGGCATCAGTGCTGGACTGAGCATAGCCCAGAGTGACTGCTGTGTGTCCATCACTTATTACATAATGACACACGCTGATAAAGAGCGTATTCGGCCCTCCACGCTTGGGTGTTTCCAAATGAGTTCACACAGGAGTGATGAAATACATCGTCCAGCAAAAGAAGCTACACACCGTCAAAATGACTCACAGCGTCGTTTTATGATGAATTAAACATGTCGATTCAAGTTGCATAGGATTTAGATGAATGAGTGTGTCAGGTCTGGCTGATAGAAGAGCACAGGGAAGTGGAGCAGGTCTTAGGAACATCACACACAGGCCATCTAAAACCAGTAAGACAGGGAGACACAGTGAGTGTGGTACAATCTATTCTAACGCACACTAACACTTCTTAAATAACAGTGCGAGCAAAGTACTAATTTTACAAATGGGAATATTTGGGTACTGTGTTCAACGACAACCACGTACAATCACTGAATAACAATTAAATAAAATGTCTACAAGCATTTTTCCCACAATGCACCTTATTTTCTGCTTTGAAGAGAAAAGCTCAGGTGTTCGTTCCATTGGCTATTCACTATCAAGGTCCTCATGAGTGGGAGCATCTCAAGTAACGTAGGAGACCTCTAAAGTCTACCTCAGGTCCATACACACATTAAGTCCTTTATTCAACACACACATCATTAGGAGCATTTGCTGTTCCTACAAAAACAAACACACACACACGCACTTAACCAGTGGACAACAAGGCATACCCTGTTACTCAACCAGCTGTACCTATGTCAACCATATGGCTGATGTTTTCTGTTCTTAGTCAGTAGCTACTGTAGTTATCTTTTTCCCTTTGGTCCAACAATAACCAACCGTTTTATTCCCAAAATAGAGACAGGTAACCTGTAACTTGTCAATATCAATGTTAATATCTTGGTTCCAGGTCTTTCTCTCCAGAGGAAGCAGTGGGGACCACTGTTGTTTTGGTTTATTTACTACTAATACTACAAAGTGTAAAGCTGTGGTAGTATCAGGAGCTCACCAGTGTTATACAGTGTTAGCACGCGATACAGTCTGGCTAATGTATGCTCTTTCACTCATCATGTCCATTCACTACATTTATCTATTTTTTTCACTGAGCAGTATTCATTGGTGATAAAATCCTAAAGTTAAGGCTTTGTTATTCCACCATTCTGTCTGCTCACTGGAGCTGAAGACAAGCCCACACTCCCAACATGGACTGCCATTGAGAACGGACTTAACAACACCAACAGACACTACAAACAAAATCTGAAAACCATTAGCCAGTTTGGTTTAGATAAAAGCATTGATTTGCACTGAAGACAACTGTGTTTGAGGAGAAATGGCAGAGATAAACCGTTGGTATTAGTAAATGGCCGTGAACTTTGAGATGTGATTGACTCTTATCAGTTGATTATGCAGGACCAACAAGGACTCCTCAGCCACATTAATATCATTCAGTCCTGCCTCTCCGGAAACCATCTCCAACTGACATTTGAAAAAAGATTAAAATCAACTAAACTTTCTCGGCTTTATTTGCTCAAGAAACATTTTCTCAGATACATTTTTTATTACAACATCGGCAGCAGCAGAGAGAGCTCCCATTAAAGGCGTATTGTAGCAATAAAGTACAGCCATATACTGGCTGTTTTCGGAGGCGCTGCCTGCGTTTCCTGAAATGGACTCTTTCTTCCCTCTTGTGAATGTTCTTATTGAGACGACACGCAGCCATAAACTACCAATAACAGCAGCCGACATTAGCGTAGAGAATAGAATCAAAAGCACTATACATGCTACTATGGAGGTAGACATGGAAAGTGAGGAAAAGAACCAAGACACCTGGGTTTAGTTTTCTAAGGGCATCAGAGGTTGAGGTAAACTCACAGAGGGTTCACAAGCCACACAAGGCCTTGACGTCATTAGTTAGCCTGACCATGCATGTACGTGTCACAGTTCCATGGTCTTCTGTATTCAACCTCTATTTACAACTAAAGCTAGAATACATGAACGTAGGTGTCAAAATGTACTTTAACCTCAGATTGTGTGCAGTATTTTTCTTTTTACTAGAAATAAAAGCAGAATCTGAAAACATACAGATTCTGTACCTGAATAAACAACTCCAAAATAAACTTTATATAGAAAAGTATGTGGATTCAGCTATTTTAGCCACACCCGCTGCTGACAGGTGTATAAAATTGAGCACACAGCCATGCAATCTCATGGACAAACTTTGGTAGTAGAATGGCCTTACTGAATAGCTCAGTGACTTTCAACTTGGCACCGTCATAGAGTGCCACCTTTCCAACAAGTCAGTTCATCAAATTTCTACCCTGCTAGAGCTGCCCCGATCAACTATAAGTGCTATTAATGTGGAAACGTCTAGGAGCAACAACGGCTCATCCTCGAAGAGGTAGGCCACAGAAGCTCACAGAATGAGACCACCGAGTGCTGAAGCACGTAACACGTAAAAATCTTCTGTCCTCGGTTGCAACACTACCAAGTTCCAAACTACCTGTGGAAGCAATGTCGGCACAATAACTGTTTGTCGGGGAGCATCATAAAATGACTTTTCATGGCCGAGCAGTCGCACACAAGCCTACGATCACCATGCACAATGACAAGCGTCGGCTGGAGTGGTGTAAAGCACGTCGCCATTGGACTCTGGAGCAGTGGAAACGTGTTCTCTGGAGTGATGAATCACGCTTCACCATCTGGCAGACCAACGGACTAAGCTGGGTTTGGCGGATGCCAGGAGAACGCTACCTGCCCCAATGCATAGTGCCAACTGTAAAGTTTGGTGGATGAGGAATAACGGTCTGGGACTGTCTTTCATGATTTAAGCTATGCCCCTTAGTTCCAGTGAAGGGAAATCTTAACGCTACAGCATACAATAACATTCTAGACTATTCTGTGCTTCCAACTTTGTGGCAACAGTTAGGGGAAGTCCTTTTCCTATCTCAGCATTACATTGCCCACGTGCACAAAGCGAGGTCCATACAGAACGGGTTTGTCGAGATCAGTGTGGAAGAACTTGTCTGGCCTGCACAGAGCCCTGACCCCCATTGAACACCTTTGGGATGAATTGGAACTCCGACTGCGAGCCAGGCCTAATAGCCCAACATCAGTGCCCTCACTAATGGTCTTGTGGCTGAATGAAAGCAAGTCCACGCAGCAATATTCCAACATCTAGTGGAAGGCCTTCCCAGAAGAGTGGAGGCTGTTATAGCAGCAAAGGGGGGGGGGGGGGGCAACTCCATATTAATGCCCATGATTTTGGAATGAGATGTTTGACAAGCAGATGTCCACATACTTTTGGTCATGTAGTGTATGTCTAAATTGTAAAAGTGACCATGTGAAGTAACAATATAAGCTTATTCTGTAGCGTCCATTATATTAGTATTTATTTGTGCATTTCATTCAATACAGGTGTTCAATGTGGATGGAAGACTCCAGGGGTAAAAAAGAAATCTAACTGGATAGCCTTTAGAAAGAAATCAAAATAGTGGAAAAAGAGTACTTACACAAACAGAAAGACTAAACCCCCAGCACCCAGCGATCACTGGTTAGTTGATTTTGAACTCATGAAAGTGACCTGAAATGATAAAAAAACAGACAAAATATATAAATGTCTCTTTGTCCATCTTTAAAAAAATATATACATTAATTATTTATCAAAACAGTTAAACAATCCATCCCAGACATTCAATTCAAAACAACATATTTCATGGATACGTTATAAAAAATGTAATCTGTACAATCAGTGAAATAACTTTATTTGCACATATCAAAACAAACTTGGAGAGGAAAGGAGAGAGAGGGAGATAGGAGGGAGGGGGGTAAGGAGGAGAAGGTGACTGCTGGCCCATGGTCAGAACGTCTACAGCTGAGGTAAAACAGCTTTATTAATGAAAGAGATCGGGACTACGTCCTAGACAATGTTTAAAATACACTTCTCTAATACCTCATTAATCTGTCATACAGCCAGTAGATTCCACTATTACATGGCTTCATATAAAGTGGTTGTTTTATTTAATTTGGACTTTCTTTCTTTGAGCGCGGCAGGCTAATGATTTATTTAGCAGCATGCTCTGCTAGTGACGGCATGTCTCTCTCTGAGCCCAGCCGCCAGAGCTCTGTTCTGTTAGGGAAAACACAAACAACCCGAAGCCTGTGCAATATGGACATACCACTTTTAGCCATTATCTAACCCGGAATTTAACATCAATATTTCTACCTCCATACAGTGGAAAAATAACACAACAAAACAGGAAACACAACAACATCCAAAGTGAGAGAGAAGTGGAGTGATCATTGTGCACAGCCACAACACGGGCCTGAAACAGCACAAAGCTCATTGATGTTCATTTCCTCACATTATCTTGTTTTTCACAACAAGCTGCGATCTCATTAACAGCTGATTTATACAATTACCCTGCTTCAGCACCGCCAATTAAACCAGGACAGAGGTTTTTAAGGTCACACTTAATTGATCTGCCAGTAATTTGTACTACTGTACCTTGGTCTCCTGCGGCAAGGCAGGGAATAAAAGATACCAACAGCAGACCAGAGAAATATACCAACACATTTGCAATTGGTGTCAAAGTACAGAAAAGAGATCTCAGTAAGAGAGGATAGAGGGTTAATAGAGTAGGCCAGGGAGAATGGATCTGAATGTGCAGCCTTGAGACTGAAAGTAACAATAGGAGAGAGAAGGCCCACAGACTGGCCCTGACTGAATGGTAATCTGCTGTCATCTTTACAGCACCTCTGAGCTGACAGTCCAACCTCTCAAAGGACCCAGCCGTCCTAGCCAGCAGTCTGCCAGTGTCCACACCACACTGTCTCACCTCTCTGCACTGTACTGCACACATACATACGGACAGACACGTGTACACGCACAGGGTCAGAGATGGAAAAACAGACACACACACAGACAGGCAGATGGACAAATAGAGAAAGAAACAAAGACAGCAAGGCAGACAGACGTCTACACACACAATTTTACTTTTAAAAGCCACGAAGGGCACTCTCCACCCAGACTATCATAGCCCACTGTATTAAAGACATAACCAGGGTAGTAATTCAATAAACAAGTGTTTCTTTATGAAACATACACTGAGTTTACAAAACATTAAGAACATCTTCCCAATATTGAGTTACACATATCCATGTCTCAGTTGTCTTAAGGCTTAAAAATCCTTCTTCAACCCGTCTCCTGCCCTTCACCTACACTGATTGAAGTGGATTTAACAAGTGACCTCAATAAGGAATCGTAGCTTTCAGCTGGATTCACCTGGTCAGTCTATGTCATGGAAAGAGGTGTTCTTAATGTTTTGTACACTCAGTGTATAACGTCTGACTCATTACAGTTAATAAATGAGAGCTCTTTTAATTGCAGGGGGAGAAATTAACAAGCCTTTGAATTATTAATGTGATGTTAATTGAAACAATGAGGAAAGTAACACAAATAGAATGTTGTATTCATGGCTTATTTAAACGAATCATTTGACTGGAGAAAAATGATTATGATTATAGATAATTAAAAAAAAACAGAGTGATATTACAAATAATAAAACAAATGTTGTAATTCCTCTGGTGTGATAAGAATGTCTCAGACAGAGACTATTGTATTGGTGTGATGCAGTACAGCAGCTCTTCTCCTGCTGAGAACACAGCCTACGGGCTGCTGGGGAAATAACACAGCGATGGGAACCCTTCCTTTCCCTAATTAGACGATCATGGATTCATTAAAACAGAATCCCAATCAACTCCAAATTCAGTGTATTAGTTTCCCCCAACACTTTTATCACCCAATCATTGTGTCCACAATAACCATAGAGCCTTTTAAATGTTAGATTTTTTTACTCGGCTGTTGCTGACAACAAACCGCACTGAAACACAACACACATAAACGGGAACTAACACCAAGTTAACACATACACATACTGAATGAACACTATCTTCCGCTTTAACACACGAACATACACTTTCACACACACACACACGCACACGCACACGCACACGCACACACACACACACACACACACACCACCAGCTGTCTGCACTACTGGAGTCCCCGTGACATCAGGGGTGGTGAGCTATCAGCCAAATAGATAATTCTCATTAAACCACAGGTGGACAGTCAGTCAGGGGGTTGCCACACATTACAGACAGCACCGCTTTTAAAGAAAAATCAACATTTATCTATGTCCCACACTAGAGATGCAGCGGGATTGATCTGTCAAACAGAAAGCCCTTTAAACAAGCCCAACAGACAGACTAACAGTGCTCACTTCAAAGGCCCCGGGCCAGAGAGCTCAAGGACACCTGAGGTAGTTCTGTCAAAGGGTGGCCTTTCCTTTCCTTTGTCTTTGGCCAAACCCCTAGACTATATTAAAGGGACCCTCCACCTAAACCCCACCACAACCCTGTGTCAGGACACTCTCCAACACCACAACCCTGTGTCAGGACACTCTCCAACACCACAACCCTGTGTCAGGACACTCTCCAACACCACAACCCTGTGTCAGGACACTCTCCAACACCACAACCCTGTGTCAGGACACTCTCCAACACCACAACCCTGTGTCAGGACACTCTCCAACACCACAACCCTGTGTCAGGACACTCTCCAACACCACAACCCTGTGTCAGGACACTCTCCAACACCACAACCCTGTGTCAGGACACTCTCCAACACCACAACCCTGTGTCAGGACACTCTCCAACACCACAACCCTGTGTCAGGACACTCTCCAACACCACAACCCTGTGTCAGGACACTCTCCAACACCACAGCCCTGTGTCAGGACCCTCCTCCAACACCACAACCCTGTGTCAGGACACTCTCCAACACCACAACCCTGTGTCAGGACACTCTCCAACACCACAGCCCTGTGTCAGGACACTCCTCCAACACCACAACCCTGTGTCAGGACACTTCTCCAACACCACAGCCCTGTGTCAGGACACTTCTCTAACACCACAGCCCTGTGTCAGGACCCTCCTCCAACACCACAGCCCTGTGTCAGGACACTCCTCCAACACCACAACCCTGTGTCAGGACACTTCTCCAACACCACAGCCCTGTGTCAGGACACTTCTCTAACACCACAGCCCTGTGTCAGGACCCTCCTCCAACACCACAACCCTGTGTCAGGACCCTCCTCCAACACCACAGCCCTGTGTCAGGACACTCCTCCAACACCACAGCCCTGTGTCAGGACACTTCTCCAACACCACAGCCCTGTGTCAGGACACTTCTCTAACACCACAGCCCTGTGTCAGGACACTCCTCCAACACCACAACCCTGTGTCAGGACACTTCTCCAACACCACAGCCCTGTGTCAGGACACTCCTCCAACACCACAGCCCTGTGTCAGGACACTTCTCCAACACCACAGCCCTGTGTCAGGACACTCCTCCAACACCACAGCCCTGTGTCAGGACACTCCTCCAACACCACAACCCTGTGTCAGGACACTTCTCCAACACCACAGCCCTGTGTCAGGACACTCCTCCAACACCACAACCCTGTGTCAGGACACTCTCCAACATCACAGCCCTGTGTCAGGACACTTCTCCAACACCACAGCCCTGTGTCAGGACCCTCCTCCAACACCACAGCCCTGTGTCAGGACACTCCTCCAACACCACAACCCTGTGTCAGGACACCCCTCCAACACCACAGCCCTGTGTCAGGACACTCCTCCAACACCACAGCCCTGTGTCAGGACACCCCTCCAACACCACAGCCCTGTGTCAGGACCATCCTCCAACAAAACAGCCCTGTGTCAGGACACTTCACCAACACCACAACCCTGTGTCAGGACCCTCCTCCAACACCACAGCCCTGTGTCAGGACACTCCTCCAACACCACAACCCTGTGTCAGGACCATCCTCCAACACCACAGCCCTGTGTCAGGACACCCCTCCAACACCACAGCCCTGTATCAGGACCCTCCTCCAACACCACAGCCCTGTGTCAGGACCATCCTCCAACAAAACAGCCCTGTGTCAGGACACTTCACCAACACTACAGCCCTGTGTCAGGTCACTTCACCAACACTACAGCCCTGTGTCAGGTCACTTCACCAACACCACAGCCCTGTGTCAGGACACTTGTCCAACACCACAGCCCTGTGTCAGGACACTCTCCAACACCACAGCCCTGTGTCAGGACACTTCTCCAACACCACAGCCCTGTGTCAGGACACTTCACCAACACCACAGCCCTGTGTCAGGTCAGTTCTCCAACACCACAGCCCTGTGTCAGGACCCTCCTCCAACACCACAGCCCTGTGTCAGGACACTTCTCCAACACCAGACCACAGCCCTGTGTCAGGACACTTCTCCAGCACCAGACCACAGCCCTGTGTCAGGACACTTCTCCAACACCAGACCACAGCCCTGTGTCAGGACACTTCTCCAGCACCAGACCACAGCCCTGTGTCAGGACACTTCTCCAACACCAGACCACAGCCCTGTGTCAGGACACTTCTCCAACACCAGACAACAGCCCTGTGTCAGGACACTTCTCCAGCACCAGACCACAGCCCTGTGTCAGGACACTTCTCCAGCACCAGACCACAGCCCTGTGTCAGGACACTTCTCCAACACCAGACCACAGCCCTGTGTCAGGACACTTCTCCAACACCAGACCACAGCCCTGTGTCAGGACACTTCTCCAACACCAGACCACAGCCCTGTGTCAGGACACTTCTCCAGCACCAGACCACAGCCCTGTGTCAGGACACTTCTCCAGCACCAGACCACAGCCCTGTGTCAGGACACTTCTCCAGCACCAGACCACAGCCCTGTGTCAGGACACTTCTCCAGCACCAGACCACAGCCCTGTGTCAGGACACTTCTCCAGCACCAGACCACAGCCCTGTGTCAGGACACTTCTCCAGCACCAGACCACAGCCCTGTGTCAGGACACTTCTCCAGCACCAGACCACAGCCCTGTGTCAGGACACTTCTCCAGCACCAGACCACAGCCCTGTGTGTGTCAGGGCTAATGAGTGAAAGCTGGCCTCTAGGGCCATAATCCAAAACGCACATGTCTGTCATGTTAAAGAAGGATTTATAGTAAATCTATACACTAATACAAAAACCTCTCTCTCTCGCTTGGTTACTTTTCATTTATCCGTACGTTACAGATTGAACGTGTGCCCTCTGGAGCTACCATTTGGCCTGAAATCCTTCCTTTCATATGTAAGTGAAGGCTGTTCCACAGACATCACCGAAGAGAGGGAATCCAATCAAATGAACCTTCAGATTCCAGACATGTGTTCATCTACAGGGGGCTTGATTTGATTTGATTAGCCCCGCATATAACGGGGTAAAGTCTCTCTCGCTGACCATCATATGCAGGTGGCTGAGAATCAATGGCCAACCTTCAGAACAACTATACAGAACGTAGTTACACAAGTGTCTTTTTTCTCTGTCAATGTCCAGACAGGACAAACAAAGCAAAGACACACATGAATATGAGACTTCCATTGACATTGTTCAGCTGTGTGTGTGTGTGTGTGTGTGTGTGTGTGTGTGTGTGTGTGTGTGTGTGTGTGTGTGTGTGTGTGTGTGTGTGTGTGTGTGTGTGTGTGTGAGTGCATATGCAAATATGTACAGGACAAACCAATCCCCTGCACAACACAGCTGTATCCAGATCTGCAACATTTTCTAAATATCCCCAGTGCACTATTCCAGCCCTCACTCTTTCTAGTCCAAACATGTTAAAGTAGGGATTTTGCAGAGGTAGTTATTTTGACAATGGAGGCAATCTTTTTGCCATCAGCGTGTTGGTCCCCACCTGGCTGAGACCTGGTTATCTCTACAGACAGAGAGAGGCAGCAGTGGCCCTGGCTGGGGACTATGGGAGGGCTGGGTGGGTGGAGGGATAAGGCAATGAGGTGGGCCCATAACAGCAGTCCAGGCTAAACAGCAGGGAGCCTTGGGGAAATGGGGGGTGGAGGGGAGGGAAGGGGGGTGAGAATTCTGCTGAAATATCTATTAGTGGACTCGGCTCAAGCCATTGTCAGATTCAATATCCAAGTCCACAAAATCAACCCACTTTCCCCACATCGCCCACCGCGAATGAGAAAAAGCATAGCTGTAGTATGCAGTGAATGAATGGCCGTCATTACAAAAAGGGGAGGACAAAGCCATGTCTGGGCTAATAGAAGCTGATGCCCAGGTCAGCAGGGAGGTTAGCAGGGCTGCAGTTACCTGGCTGTTGGCAGGCTACAACAGGGGGAGGAGAGAGAGAAGAGCAGTTGAGGAGACAGAGCTCTGATGTCCCTATGATAACTTGATTAACAGAAAGCTATAAATTCCCTCTGGCACAGTGCACACTGCACAGGCATGCCAAAGAATATGAGCTCACAAAGACAAGCTTTATTTCCACGCAAAAAAATCCACCATATCATTGAGTTATTTGGTGCTGGAAACGGTCCAATCACAGCCAGACACAGCTGCTTCAGCACACTATTACCTGTCACAGCCTCCCTGCTCTCCCCCTCTTTCTCTTTCTGCCTTGCTCTCTCTTTCCTTCTCTCTTTCTCTCGCTCTCTTTCTCCCTCACTCCCTCTTTAGTTCGGTCTGTTTCTCTCCATCTCTGTGTCTCTCTCTCTTTTGCTCTTTGTCTCTGTCTTTGTCCCCCCTCTCTCTCTCTCTTTCTCTCTCCTCTCTGCCTCTCTCTCATGTGAACACGACAGGCACAGATTAAAGATGGAGCTGCACCAGGCCTCCTGTCACAACGATCAAAGTAGACCTGCCTGAAACACTCACCATTGTCAATCACACTCAGGTCAGGAGAGGCTGAGAAAGTGACACCACACAATAATGTCTTTATTGTGGAGGGCTGAAACACTGACAGGGCTTTTGACTCTGTCTTATTGAGTGTTTCACTATTCCTCTGTGAATAACAGTGGTGCGGTAAAGGGAGAATCAAATTCTTCCCTGTGTTTGTGAAGAGAGACAGGCAGACAGCTCTGTGATCAAACCGTTCTTTCATATGCCTGCCACACCACAAATACATTACATGTGATTTACTCTGCCTCAAATAACAAGAATAAAAGTCAATTTACAGAGGTGGTTGGATAGAGAAATGACCAGCCACTAGAAGGCTTCAATCCACCGCAGGAGGTATTCATGTCCCCTGTGTTAGTAACAGCCGGGTGTGCAGCCTGTCAATTCTCTTTGATTCACACTCACATATTGTCCACTCAAAGACAAGAATAGTGTAAACTTAGAGGATAGCCTTGTCTTTTGGTTGCTGATTTGTCTACTATTCTCAGCTTCTGGGATGTATTCCCCCACAGTAGCAGAAGGCTTTTCATTTTCTTCCTTCTCTAAGAGAGGATATTCTCTCTCTCCCTCTCTCTCTCCCCCCTTTCTCTCTCTCTCCCCCTTCCTCTCTCCCTCTCTCTCTCTCGCTCTCCCCCCTTTCTCTCTCTCTCTCTCTCTCTCTCTCTCTCTCTCTCTCACTCTCTCTCTCCCTCTCCCTCTCGCTCTCCCCCCTTTCTCTCTCTCTCTCTCTCTCTCTCTCTCTCTCTCTCTCCCTCTCTCTCTCTCTCCCTCTCTCTCTCTCTCCCTCTCTCTCTCTCTCTCTCCCTCTCTCTCTCTCCTATTGAGTGGGGGGTTATGAAAACAAGCATAGTTCTCTCTCAGGTAATGTACTTATTTTCCACAGCCCCATCTTCTAGTTTACTGAGTGGTGGTGTTTCTCCCTCTTATCGCCTGGCCCTCGTGGGGCACTTTAGCCCCTCAAATCCTGTTCACCACATACTGGTTTCAGAATCTGTGAAATGAGTGCTGGGGAAGCGTGGCCACAATGTCTGCCTGTGTCGCCACCGGACTCAAATGGGCTTGGTGCTTTTTGTCCAGGGAGATGCATAAATGGAAGTTTTTAACACCTCAAAGAAGGCTGGTCCTTTGTGTGGTCACACTGGAGAGGCCTGTCAGTCTCCTGAGGAAGCAGACACGCTGAGTGCTGCAGGACAAAGGGCCAGAGGCACAGAATCAGCAGGGGCATCACTCGACTATGGGCACCCGGCAGACACACACACACATACATACACACTCTGTCATCATATCAGAGCCTGTCAAACACATATACACACGGATACCATAGAAAGAGTCACTCACACAAACATACAACTTTTGTGAAAGCTAATAAAAACACACATTCAACACACAGACAGCTCTCAAAACCATAAAAATGGTACCATACACATTCACACACGATCACATGGACAGATGACTGACACAGTGTGGAATACACAGAGCTTGTCACACACAAACATGCAGTATGAAGCAAACGCAGGGAAAAATACATTGACAAGATGTTGTGGTATATACAAAGATATCCAAGAAAACACCTCAATCAGAAAGAATCACTCTACTGTGTATTAGATACAAACAATTTGAAATGCAGTCTTACTACAAACATATGCATACCCAATCTGAAAATGGACCCTCTCAATACAAATCAAGAATGAACACCAGCACCACAAAACAACAACACAGACCTACTTATTTACTTCAACCTTCGGTTTGAAAATAATTTCCTAATTTCTATGTCAATCTCCCTTATTGTAATTCTCTTTTTTTTTGCAAGTACAAACCAGCAGCCAAAGCTACAATCAGTCTTTATGCTTTTTAGATGCCTACAATAAGCATTTAAATGCAAATATCTCAGCCGCACAAAGGAGTTGCAACTTCTGTCAGTAGCAACATAATCAACCTGCAATTGTCTCCTGACTCGGAGCGGCATCCTGTGACCAGGCCTAAGCTGTGAGCATCTGTATTCAAATGACTTCCCTATTTCAGGCAGCACGGCTCAGTGTGGATATTTTCCAACAGTAAAGCACTGAAAGTCAATCACATGGTGAATTAAACCAGAAAGGAAACAATTGATCCAGAAAAGATCAGGTTAGAACAAGGCACATCGGTGGCCACAAATGATTCCTGTTGTTTTGTCCCTCTTCAAACAGAAGCACACAGGCACAGTCTGTGTTGCCATATCAGTCATGCATTTGCAATGTAGTCATAAATGTTTAGATCTACAATTCAAGCCCATGCATCCTGATAAATATGTCTAGTGGTGAACTTCTTGACCAAGACTGATACAGAAGATGCAGGTCACAAAGCAAGGCTCTGTTGAACAACAGTATTCTCTGAGATTAAAAGGTTGGAAGGGAAATACACAGGATTCCCACGGTGTGTCCATAGAGTACATTGGGAATGGTACATTGTGTTCTGAGATACCAGAGCAATATCTAGATGGAGAATAAACAACGGTACAACAATGAACATGTAAGACTGATATTGCCTTCCAAGTAGGTTAGGCTGTAAATCTCATGGTGATTGGTGCATATGCTCTGTGCTGGCTCCACTGGCCCCTGTACAGCCATTTGAACAATTAAAATGATAACCTCTGATTTTTGTTTTTATTTACGGTTGCAGGGATCATTTGTCTTCTTTGAAAACAGCAATTAATAGTGGCGTTTGCAAATGCACTAGTCCATTTGGGAGTAGGGAAAATGATCGCTTTCAGAATATTTCTGCATTCTTAATCTTCTAAAGAGGGAAATGATTTACAGGGAGGACACAAATCTCGTGTGACATGGCAGGGACTGCATGGGCTCTCTCTCTCCCCTCACCCTGTAGCTTTGCGAGGCAGCGGTGGGGAGGGGGATGGAGGGTAGCTAAGAGACCAGGGCTCTAGTTGCTCTCCTCCACTCCCCAGCTCTGCTTCCCCCTCACAGGAAAACAGATGTAGTGTTTCAGTCACTGATCACTAGCCTAATTGAGTTTTACACTCTTTTTCTGGACCAAAAAGAGCCTTTGAAATGAGGAGGTCGAATTACCTCTCCAGTCAGGCAATAAATAAGTCAAACAAGGTAAGGGGCTCTTGCCAGCATATTTTAGCGCCAAATTCAATTAGTGTGAAAACAGAAGATGCATGGTTGTTCACTTAACTACTGGATGCATTTCCATTCCCATGATGCTGCCATTGTACAGAGCCAATCAGATGGTCCCTGTCAGACAGCTACAGGCCTCAGACAGAGGATGGCTGGAAACATATTGGCCTGTTGGTCATACTGTAATTGAAGTCATTGAGCGATAACACAAGATCACTTGGTTCAGCCAAAGACCATGAGTGTGTGTGTTCACATTATACTCTACGATACACAAATACTTGGATATTGTAATAAACTCTGTAATCAAATATGTTGACGTTGTCATTATAACATGAATAACCATGTTGTAATACAATCACTATTCCCATAACAGGGTGAAAATAATAATTCATAATAATGTCATAGTGTAATTGAAGCTTACTAAAACTTTCAAACTGTACTTTGTCTGTGCAAAGATATACATACTTTTTCCATTATGTAAGTGGTCCTATAGGGCCATTGTGCATTGATTCACAGCACAAGAAAAGGAAACAGGCATGAAGTAAGCCTGTAGCCTGGGCAGGGAGCACAGAAGGTGGCCGGACAATGTACAGAACAAGAGAGAAAGAGAGGGAAACACAGCTCTGTACACTCAAACTGGCTACAATGTGGCCTTTGTGACATCATAATGCTTTCTGCCCGGGAGATTTTTGGAAAATAATCCACATTTTCCTAGTCTGCATATCCAGCAATAACATCTTACATCACAGCTTCTACTATATATCCCATGTAGCCAGGCACATTTTACATTTGTGGAGAGTGAGGGGGGTAAGAAAAACATAGTGAAACAGTTATTATATTCCAATCATGCCCTGGGAGCCCATTACAACATGGCACAGATCATGTTAAAGCTGAGGAGCTGGGCAGCTCAGCTCGCTGTGGAGGGAGGGCTCCAGGCTCAGGGCTAGGAGTCTGCACTATACTGCCAGACTCTCTGTGCTGCCTGCCTGCCAGCCTGTAGCAAATAACTACAGCACACTGACAAATGCTGAGATTGATGCTGGTGGGAACCAAGTCTAAGATAGAGGCTCTCCACCAGCACAGTTCTGCCATTGGCTTATTGTGAGATTTTCATATTTGTCTGGTGATCGTTTTTGTTTCTTTATTTGTTAGTTAGCTGCTCTGGCTGCTCTGGTCGTGTCTAGACTTGACAGTTCATGCAGCTTTTGAATTCTGATCATGGAGTTGTGATGATGGAATTCTGAACGTGTCATGCCTCTTCACCTACATTTAAATGGGTCTACCGTGTCCGCATGACCTATTCCCACGGTATATCCAAACGTCAGTATGGATTCTGCAAACGGTGGAACAGGCTAAATCTGATAATAACACAACAATAACTTGATGGCAGTAGCCAACTACTGTAGCTAACTAGCCAGCTAACCTCTGTAACTAGCCAGAAAGCTAGCTAGCAAAGCTAAAGGGATCGCAAACAGGTTAGCATAACTCTACTCCCCCCCAAAAAACATTCTAAATAAGCTAGCTGGCTAGCATTTATGAAGCCAGCAAACACATTCCTCACAGGCTAGGAATGTATTTCCTCCAATGTTTAATGAAACAAGATGCCTCTAGATCCCAAAACAAGTTTTCTGGAGACTTGTGGGCAGAGTGCTGATGACGTTGCCCACTGCATGCGCTTTCGGTAGCCTGATTGCGTCCAGATTGAGGAGAAATCTGCACAAAATATGTCCCTGACCACCTCATGAAATGGTTAGCCAGATCTGAACACAATCTGACCACAATGCGACTTTTGTGCGTCTAGACCTGTCTTTTCAATGCGACCTTTATATTCTGATAGCAGAAGTCGCATGTAAGTGTCAAATGTAGACAGTCTCTGTACTAGGGTTAGGCAGCAGGCCTGCCGTGCTGGTGGGTTAGTAGAGTGTATCAGGAGCTGCTACCAGGGGCCCTGTGTGAGGAGGCTCTCCTCATGTCCCCAGTGCCTGACACAGAGTGGCTCTCCTGATGATAGTAACATGAGGTTAGCATTAACGGCGCTGAAAGCACGACAGGTGGGTCACATGAAAGGTTGCTAATTTTCATTAGCTGGCCAAACACATGGTTCCCATTACTTTCATCCTAGAAAAACTGACAACGCTCCAAACCTAATATAAAGAGGCCTCTGTGACCACTACTGTTCGCCACACACTATTTGTAAAAAAAAAATAATCTTACATTATATATGAATATACATTTCCAAGTGGAGCGTGCTTTGAGGAGTACATTCAGAGGAAACAGAGATGTAAAAAAATTAAGTGAATGCCTGGACATGCAAAATTGTGTTTTTCAGTGCGGGGAACATGATTGACGTGATGCAAGAAAAACACTTTTGGGGATACATTTTCTGTGGATGTAAAGTGATCCGTTAGCAAGACTATATCCAGAAGTTTTAATAAGAGCAACACACTTTCATCATACTGTTGATTCCATCTCATCATACTGTTGATTCCATCTCTTCATACTGTTCATTCCATCTCATCATACTGTTTATTCCATCTCATCATACTGTTGATTCCATCTCATCATACTGTTCATTCCATCTCTTCATACTGTTCATTCCATCTCATCATACTGTTTATTCCATCTCATCATACTGTTGATTCCATCTCATCATACTGTTGATTCCATCTCTTCATACTGTTCATTCCATCTCATCATACTGTTGATTCCATCTCATCATACTGTTGATTCCATCTCACTCCTTGCTGTCCCCAGTCTACCTGGCCGTGCTGCTGCTCCAGTTTCAACTGTTCTGCCTGCGGCTATGGAACCCTGACCTGTTCACCGGACGTGCTTGTTGCACCCTCGACAACTACTATGATTATTATTATTTGACCATGCTGGTCATTTATGAACATTTTAACATCTTGACCATGTTCTGTTATAATATCCACCAGGCACAGCCAGAAGAGGACTGGCCACCCCTCATAGCCTGGTTCCTCTCTAGGTTTCTTCCTAGGTTTTTGGCCTTTCTAGGGAGTTTTTCCTAGGGAGTTTTTCCTAGCCACCGTGCTTCTTTCACATGCATTGCTTGCTGTTTGGGGTTTTAGGCTGGGTTTCTGTACAGCACTTTGAGATATCAGCTGATGTACGAAGGGCTATATAAATACATTTGATTTGATTTGAAATTTGATCATACTGTTGATTCCATCTCATCAGAGGAAAAGGAAGAATAAACATTAGTTCTCCAGATCAATCATATAATACCCCTAACATATAAATAATGTGGACATGACATGACTTCTGAAAGCTCCCAGTTGGCAAGTATGCACCTAGGGCAGTATCTGTTTAGGCTAAGGGAATTCCACAGCTGTAACATTCCATATTTATTTAAGATTAATATATTTTTCCTGGGAGCGCGTGTGTGTGTGAATGTGTGTGAGTGTGTCCCTTTGTGTGTGTGAGTGTGTGAGTATGTGTGTTGTTTGCCACAACAATCCCCTCAAGGTAGTTTGAGCAGGCTGTGACCTAACAGTAAAATGTTGGAAATTGGAAAAATGACTTCTCTTTCTTGAATAGCTGGGAGATAAGGAGCCGTTAGCAATAAAGTCAGAGAAGTTTAAGCTTATTATGAATACCTCTTAGAGCGCAAAAGCATGTAATGTTGAAATCAAAGAGAGTAATAGGCAGGTTAGCCAACCGTCATTTTAAGGATGAAGTCAGTTGTGAAATTATAAAATCGTAAGGTTTTGCTGTCCATATCATACCCTCAGAGCACTCCCAGAAATGATTTATAAATGGCGGATATCACGTCTGAAAGTGTTCGAAGTTTGCAGGTTGAAAAGAAAAGAGAAACCGATACTAATCTCCCCATTGAATAAAACTGCTAATAATAAGGCCATTTATCTCTTTGCTTAAACAGTGCATACTTTGAAGTTCACAAGAATGTGTGATTCTTAGCTAGTTCCCCTAGCAGCTCGGAGCAGACCTGGCTTTGCTGCACATTCCTGACGGTTTCATGTTCAATTGGCTGTGAAAGTCCACTGCATTACTCCTGCATGCCGGGCTGATAGCATACCAAAACAAGCTTCAAACCTAGTACCTCCTTTCCATTTTTTGTAATCACAGGGCAACGCACAAGGCCTGTAAGAACACTACATCAGCTTTACGGATTCTTCCACATAGGGAAAGCTAGCGCTCCTTTTGCATACTTTCTAAGAGAGAGCAAGGCAGTAGGAACCAGGAACCTGGAAGGTTACCATTACCAGGGCACCACATATCTGTGCGTGCATTTTCTGCCCAATAGCTAAAGCTGAAAAGCCCCCAGATGAGCTCTGCCGTAAAGATGATATCATAGCATGTGGTTACACAGCAGTCAGCCAGCCAGCCAGGCAGTCAGGTTCCTGCACCAGCCAGCGCTCATTTACCCCCCCCACATACACACACACACACACACACACACATACACACACACACACACACACACACACACACACACACACACAGCCGTTATTGCTCGTCTCCGCTCTGAATATTCATCCATTTTCCACATCGTCCTCGACTATCCTAATCACAGTCACTTCCCCTTTAATCACAGGGCTGTAATTAGGCCCTAATAAACCATTTTGCCGTCCTCTTGGAGCAGCTCTGTGTCACTCACATATCAAACCATGAAATAATATATTAAAGGCTGTCAACCTCAAAGGAAAGCTCCTCGGGCTGCATAGATACAGATACTGGAGGCACACCCTCTTACACTAATTTAAATTATCGAGAGCTCCAACATGTGACGCTGGCTACGCCATGCCTGAAACCGAGCTAGGCCAGGCAAAAGCGATGACTATTCCAGACTAAGGTTTTTCTGGTTTCTTATGATGTCGGGTAATTGTTTAAACCTGAGTGGATATGGCAGAATTACTTTCTCTGCCTGCCAAGAAGAGAAAAAGTGCTCTGTAGCACTTTTCTCCTCTGTTTCGTTTGTCCCTTTCTAATTCAGTCCAACACAGGCTTCAAGGAAAGCCTCAGTGATTCCATGTTCATCTCGGAGAGCCAGCATTGGGGACGATCACTGACCACAAGTTGATCATGATGATGGTTTAATTAGAAGCCTCTCTCTAGGCTGGCCGCAGCCCAAACTCCTCCACCCTGCAGATGGTGACCAATAAATGTAGCTTCACCGAGGAAGAGGAGGAACATCCCTCCCCTGCTTACCATCATCCCCACCCCTAACCAAGGACATAAAGCGTTCCTCCACTGTGACATTCAACCACAACCCAGGGTCTGGCGTGGTGTGTGTGTGTGTTCCACCAATGCTATTCACATTCTCCCCGTCTCTCTCTCTAAACTGGTATAGAGCGACCACTCCTGCTTCCATATGAGAAGGGCTTAATGATAGCAGATTTGTTCCAGTGTAATAATGGTGTTTATAAGGTGGCCGCAATTCAATTGACCACTACAAACTTGCTTTCACTGTGAGGAGAGATGTAAATGATTGGTTATTTACAGGAGAAACCCTCCGGCCTCTGGGGTTGAATAAGTTCAACACTGTCATACTTTCAGTTTGTGTCTCAGTCATGCATGTGTTTGTCCTTAACATCAGTAAGCTGGTGGTGGCCCTCCGCAGCCCATCCAGTCCAGTGTGGCTAATCCTCAGCCAGGACACCCCGTCCCCTCGTTTCCCCTCCTCGCCTTCCCTTCCCCTTGTACAACCTTCTCGTCAGCCACCCTCCCCATCCCTCCCTCCCTCCCCAGCCCCCTCCCAGAAGTTTCTGCACACTTACTGCCTGGCAGTGTGTGTAACTGTGTGTGTTGTATGTGGGTGTGTAGCATGTAGCTTGTGCCAGAGTGGCTATCCTCTCAGATTGTCAAAGAGGCTCATTGGAAATTCACAGCAGGGTCAAACCACAAGCTTTCTCCATCATTTCAGCAGATTTCTCTTTTTTAAGTCCCATTCAAAAAAAATATTATTAAAGACTATTCTCTTTGCATTTATGCTTCTGGCACGGAGCAGTCTGGGATTTCCTCAGAGTGAGCACTATATCTGTGTGTAAGGACAAGTGCAGTGAAAGCTAACAGAAACATTCGTCACTTCACTCTGTTTCACTGCCCAACTCCATTCTGTTTTTACATTGGTAGTTTGGAGTAAAAATTGCCTCTTTGAGCATGTCCTAAACAAACTGACTGCTCTGAAAGCAAAACTTTGAACTTTTTTCCCACTTAAAATACTTTTGTTTCTAAAGAAAGTAGTGAGTTTTAATTCAATTTCGATTTGTTTTCCACTTTGGTCGAAGCAAAATGTTCATATTTTCCGACATAGTGTTTATACTGTGCTTAATATGTGCTGGCAGAGAGAGAGAGAGAGAGAGAGAGAGAGAGAGAGAGAGAGAGAGAGAGAGAGAGAGAGAGAGAGAGAGAGAGAGAGAGAGAGAGAGCAGTCTGGGAGAGAGAGAGAGAGAGAGAGAGAGAGCAGTCTGGAGAGAGAGAGAGAGAGAGAGAGAGAGAGAGAGAGAGAGAGAGAGAGAGAGAGAGAGAGAGAGAGAGAGAGCAGTCTGGGAGAGAGAGAGAGAGAGAGAGAGAGAGAGAGAGAGAGAGAGAGAGAGCAGTCTGGGAGAGAGAGAGAGAGAGAGAGAGAGAGCAGTCTGGGAGAGAGAGAGAGAGAGAGAGAGAGAGAGAGAGAGAGAAGAATATGACAGCTCCTGCCCCTGCTATGCCAAATGACTGGTGAGGCAGTAGGACTTTGTCATGTGGAACACATTTCTAGGATTTTTATTTATATACTGTATTGACACAAACTCTCCATTCTAGAGAGGCCCCAAGTAGATAAGCTGTAGCTCTGAGAGAGATGGACTCAGTAGAGGGCTCAACCACTCACAGCTCCCTATACTGATGAGCAACACGAAAACATTTCTAGCACTCAGCTTTAAACTGTGAGTACTCACTCAAGCAGCCAAATACAGTTTTTATACAGCCTACTGCTGAAGAGGAGGGTTGACCAGCATTGTCCTTCTCAAAACAACTCCAGTTCAATCTGCTCCAGTAGCAGGAGACTCAGTTCAGTCCACTTCCACAGTATCAGAGAGGTCTGGGGCGACACAGAGTACATTACCTTAGACGAACACTAACATCATTATCTGCTGAGTCCTCACAATGAGGAATGTTCAGACAAGCTGCTCTCAGCCTCCGTCTCTCGTCTCCTCACCACTCCACATCACGAGGGCCTCTCTTTCTCTGTCCCTCTCTTCTCTATCTGCCTCTCTCTCTCTTGCTCCCTCTCCCTCTCTTTCTTTCTGAACATAGGTATGAGTAAATTATACATGATGCAATAACTACATTCTAATTTTCTCAGAGAAGGCGAAAGAGAGAGAGAGAGAGCTTGTGGTTGAGTCTGCTGAAGCCATTTTCTCATGACGCACATCGAGGGCAAAGCCCTGTAAAAAAATCCAAGTTGGTGTAAATAATCATGGAAGAAGGAAACAAAAGACCTGGGTTTGTACCAGGGGAGACATTTTGGTTAACTTCATCAGAACGTCAGCCACAAGAGCCACAAGAGCCCCCCCCCCCCCCCCCCCCTCCTTTTGTTACTTTAATCTAATTTTGGCATTATGCATTCCCAGTTTCCACACAAAAAGTGTAGAGAATCTTGACTTTGGCTCAATACATCCCAGCTTTTCCAAATAATTTTCCAGGACGTTTTTAGCCACATTGCCTATTCCATATGTCAGCAACTGATCAGTACTAGACCTTGCCACTAGGTCCAGTTCTATGGGTCTATGTAAATGTTATATCCAAAGAAAAATAGATACTGTAAAAGACCTGAGAGATATACCATCCATACTCAGTAAGCTTTTTCCAATGTATTATCTAAGAGATGGAGAACGGAGAAAATGCATGCGCTGATGTCTCAGATTTCTGGGGCCTTATTGATATTGCGTAGAAACTATTGTAAAATACTACTTACGAACGGAATTTAGAATGTTGGTACACATAGAAAAAGAGTGATTTATCAAACAATCCTACGAGCGTGATACGCACACCGGTAGGAGATAACCATTGATAAATACCAATCGTTTTTAGCCTCAGTGCTCGTGCACGACCTTGGCCATAATTAACCATATATCATCCCTTTAAAACCTGTGGGGAATATATAACGCCGTACAATTAAAAACAACGGCGCAACCAAAAAAAGCTACGAAAAAAATAACTTTTCAGAGACTTAATAGAGGTGTCTAAATATTTTATTTGGCTCGCTCAGTTGTGGCTTGACCAGTAAAAATAAAAACATAGCTACAAAGAGAGGACCATTAGGAAAATTCAAGTTGCTTTAGCGATGGCAAATATACTTTAAATGAGTAGGCAACTCACTAATAAGCAATCCATCCTCAACAGCTCCCTCCTGTAGCTATGTAGGCCAACATTGCTGTTCTACAGAATGAACGAGTCGTGCGTTCCGTCTGGCCACGACATTCAGTAGCATTTTTTGCGCATTACATAACCTATCACCTGCACATTAATAGTGGAAACCTTTTCTGTTCACATAGATTAACTCGTTTTGTGATCGTGTTTTTATGGCGTTGTGGGTGCCGTCTATTGCTCCGTTCGTATTTGTGAACCCATTGATGGCAAAGAAACCCCCTCTTGAAATAGTGTATGGAAATTGTATGTTACAGTTCGTTTTGCTGATGATTGCATCCAAAACATTGGCTCATCGAGGGATGTGAGATGCCGATCGGCGAACTCCCGCTGAAAAGTGCCCATTGCTAAACACCAGAGGGTTGATAGCACTTTGATGTGCACCGGAATGGCAAGCGTTTGCCTTTCTAAAGTAGGCCTTAAATCCTTGCAAAGATCCTATACGATTGGTTTTGGGAAACGATATCTATACTTTCAGCAAAAACAGTCCTACCTGTCTCTAAAAACATGCTCTTCGCAAAATGAAGCGTGTGCCAAATCTTCCAACAGAGCAAGATCAGCCATCTCTAATTTGATTTCCCATTATCTGAGTCTCTAATAGTATTTCAACAATGGTTTCACTTTCACACGTGCCTCTAATTTAACAAATTACTGTACTTTATATGGATTATTATGTAAAACATGGACTGATGTGGTCAAATGATATATGGCCTGTCAAGATACATTTGAAGTCAGAAGTTTACATACACTTAGGTTGGAGTCATTAAAATTAGTTTTTCAACCACTCCACACATTTCTTGTTAACAAACTATAGTTTTGGCAAGTCGGTAAGGACATCTACTTTGTGCATGACACAAGTCATTTTTCCAATAATTGTTTACAGACATATTATTTCACTAAAATTCACAGTATCACAATTCCAGTGGGTCAGACGTTTACATACCATGCCTTTAAACAGCTTGGAAAATTCCAGAAAATGATGTCATGGCTTTAGAAGCTTCTGATACGCTAACTAACATAATTTGAGTCAATTGGAGGTGGATGTATTTCAAGGCCTTCATTCAAACTCAGTGCCTCTTTTCTTGACATCATGGGGAAATCAAAAGAAATCAGCCAAGACCTCAGAAACAAAATTGTAGACCTCCACAAGTCTGGTTCATCATTGGGAGCAATTTCCAAATGCCTGAAGGTACCACGTTCATCTGTACAAACAATAGTACACAAGTATAAACACCATGAGACCACGCAGCTGTCATACCTCTTAGGAAGGAGACGCGTTCTGTCTCCTTGAGATGAACGCACTTTGGTTAAGAAAAGTGCAAATCAATCCCAGAACAACAGCAAAGGGCCTTGTGAAGATGCTGGAGAAAACAGGTACAAAAGTATCTATATCCACAGTAAAACGAGTCCTATATCAACAAACCCAAAAGGCCGCTCATCAAGGAAGAAGCCACTGCTCCAAAACCGCCATAAAAAAGCCAGACTACGGTTTGCAACTGCACATGGGGACAAAGATTGTACTTTTTTGATAAATGTCCTCTAGTCTGATGAAACAAAAATAGAACTGTTTGGCCATAATAACCATCATTATGTTCGGAGTAAAAAGGGGGAGGCTTGCAAGTCGAAGAACACCATCCCAACCGTGAAGCACGGGGGTGGCAGCATCATGTTGTGGGGGTGCTTTGCTGCAGGAGGGACTGGTGCACTTCACAAAATAGGTGGCATCATGAGAAAGGAAAATAATATGGATATATTGAAGCAACATCTCAAGACATCAGTCAGGAAGTTAAAGCTTGGTCGCAAATGGGTCTTCCAAATGGACAATGACCCCAAGCATACTTCCAAAGTTGTGGCAAAATGTCTTAAGGACAACAAAGTCAAGGTATTGGAGTGGCCATCACAAAGCCCTGACCTCAATCCCATAAAAAATGTGTGGGTAGAACTGAAAAAGTGTGTGCGAGCAAGTTGGCCTACAAACCTGACTCAGTTACACTAGCTCTGTCAGGAGGAATGGGCCAAAATTCACCCAACTTATTGTGGGAAGCTTGTGAAAGGCTAATACTAATTGAGTGTATGTAAACTTCTGACCCACTGGGAATGTGATGAAAGAAAAAAAACTGAAAGAAAAAATTCTCTCTACTATTATTCTGACATTTCACATTCTTAAAATAAAGTGGTGATCCTAACTGACCTAAGACAGGGAATTTTTATTTGGATTAATTGTCAGGAATTGTGAAAAACTGAGTTTAAATGTATTTGGCTAAGGTGTATGTAAACTTCCGACTTCAACTGTATGTTGCATGAATTCACAATGGAAATACAATTAAATAAAACAATTATTTAATTATTACTCTCACAATTTCAAAAATGTTCAACATATATTTCTCCCATTCTACGCTTGGTAAGCAGTTCCCTTATTCCACCACTATGCACCTTGCGTACGCATGATCATGGCAGTTTCTAAATTTACATACACTCTCAATCAAAAGTTCCTTTTGAAAAATCCCACACTTTGCGTGGAAATGATCCTACGCATGGTTTAGGCACAGATTTGTGCCTATGCATGATTGATAAATGAGGCCCCAGGACTTTATTTTGCATTTACGTAATTCTTCAGTGACACAGTGACACGTGGAGGGGCAAGCTGTTTAATATGGGCTGATAGTCCACACAGTCTTCCCCATCAAGCTGCTGTGTGGGGAAGTCAAAGCTCGGGTGTTGCCTTGTAAATCAAGGTGCCAAATCATATCTGATCAATTAGTGACCTCGTCTCATTACTCTGCACAGTAAACTTTGTGATCTATCATTTGGTGACAGTTTTGCAATGTATAAAGATGTGGATGGCAGTGGAGGCCCCTAAAAACAAATAGAGCCCCAGTATTGTACAGCATCAGTGGTGCTGAGCGTCATGTGTCAACTAAACTGCTCCCAGCATGCTTTACTCCGGGAGCAGAGAGCAGGGAGCAGCGCAGCACAGACACAATCGTGGAGCATATTTTACATCTCATATCTGATGGAACTGGCAGATATCAGGCTAGCTGTCAGCCTCCAGGAACTGGCTAACGTCTAACCTGCGAAAACAGAAAAGCACCGTGCTAACCCCAGCTTCACTGTGGAAAACACACAGGCAGATGCAAGAGGCCTGAATTATCAAAGATTAAATACGACACGTGTGTCTCTCCATAAAGCATGGTTACCTTACTGTATATGCTCTGATGTTAAAGGGATACTTTGGGATGCAGGCAATGAGGCCCTTTATCTATTTCCCCAGAGTCAGATGAACTTGTAGACACCATTTTTATGTCTCTGTCCAGTATGAAGGAAGTTAGAAGTAGTTTGTTGAGCCAGTGCTAACTAGTGTGGACTAGAAGCCTATGGGTGTCAGCTAGCATGCTACCTCTAACTTCCTTCATACTGGACACAGAGACATAAAAATGCCAAAATCCTGAAGAATCTCTTTAAGTTGTACAGGACGCTCCAATCTCAGCTCATTACAAACCTATGAACAAATTCTTATTTTCAATGACGGCCTAGGAACAGTGGGTTAACTGCCTTGTTCGGGGGCAGAATGACAGATTTTTACCTTGTCAGCTCAGGGATTCAATCTTGCAACCTTTCGGTTACAAGTCCAATGCTCTAACCACTAGGCTACCTGCCGCCCCATATTTCAAGAGGAAAGGGAATTTCCTATTTCACATTTCCAAGTAAGACTATTCATGTGGCTTACATCATTCCCAGTAAGTTTATCCAGTCGGGTTTTCCTAATTACTAGTGTTACCAATCCTCCTTGTAAATGCTAATATCAATGGACAAAATGCATCCTGAATGTGATACATTCTAATTAGAACAGGGTGACGGGTATACAAAGTTTTCTTCCTGGTACCTCACTCTCACCCAGAGAGCTGCCCATGTTGGTTTCCAGTTTGATATTTCCATAGTGTCCTTTTGTACTAAGTCCTTGGCAGCGGCCAGCCCAAGGGAAGGCCTGATCCAAACACAATGAGGGGATCACAAGGAAAGGGTTGTTCTGAGGCCTTTGTGTTCCAGCAGCATAGAGGCCCACATCACAGTAATCTCTCTTCCCTCGTTCTCTCACAAGACCCAACCTCAGATCTTCTCCAATTCAGGAAGGACAGGGACCACAGTACACTGTCGAACAAACCAACAAGGAACTGTTGACCCCGGCCCCGTTTGGAGAAATCTGCAACAAGGTCACTAACTAATAACAAGTTATGTAAATCATTGAACACAAGAGTGGGATTTCATGGCCTTTCCACAATAAAAGTTATGAATAAATACTGCTAATGAATACAGTGCATATAGAATATGAAATATCACTGGCAATGTCAACGGTTGACATGACAATAACGTACACTAAATCATGTCTATTCTGAGGGCTAAAATAAAACAGGCAGCCACACCGAGAGGCTAGATAAAGAAAACTAAACTCTCCACAACAGGAGCGTGGACTGGCATTCACATTTGTACAAAATTATAGGTGTATTGAGAGAAGCATGCAGGAGTCGACCGCTTGCACACTGCTCGGGAAAGACGACAACACTCAGCTGCTTCAGTGTACTGTGCTAACTGCGTGCCGAGCAAGGGCTCCAAAACCACTGCATTTTAATTACAGGCAGTACTGTGGGCCTCTTTGATATGGAAATAGAGCCAGCCATCTTCACACATGGACTGTGCAAATCTTCATGTGACTCATAGAAACAATGAGCTGTACTAATTCTTCCAGCTGACAGTGCTACTGATTACCGTCCCCTACAGAAACAGCCCTGTGTCAAAAACACACGGCCACCAAGGCCCCTCCAATTAATTCTACATATTAATGTGTGATATTTAAAAAGAGAGAATTCAATAGAGGCTATTTACCATAGCCGGCACTGTTGCATTTTGAAGTCTAACTTAATTATGCACAACTATGCTTTGGATTAAAAGAAATTGTCCAATTATTTTGCAGTCCAAAACGTGAAACATATTCAGTGGGTGAGTGAATGAAACAGTTCAAATTGTACCCCTTTGGTGAGTTATGAAATCATATTGTTCATGTGAAGCGATACAATTGCTCAAAATCTACATTGGTTTAGCTTTATTTATACCCGTGTAAAATACTAATGCTCATTTTTAAATCAGAATGTTCAAACCCAGTTCCCTACCAAACACTTATAGCTAATGTGATACTAGAGGTCTGGTTGAATCTATAGGGAAATCTCTATCTCTCTCTGTGGTACTGTACCTTGGTCTTCAACATGTAATGGGATACAGGTGCTGATGGTTTTCAATTTAAAGAAAAGGATGCACTCAACCTATTTAATTTAATGTAATTGCATGTAGTTCATGTAATCTCACAGCAGAAGTCATCTGGACCCAAGGTTACTAAGAAAACAGTGAAAGCCTTTATAAAGAAACAACCAATTTAGCTTGGACTGCAGCTAAAATACAAACAACTGCACTGACATGTCTCGATGTGCAGTAGATTCAGAATCCTTATTCTAATCTAAAGCAAGACTGCAATTTGGGAGTGTAGTTAAACCCCAGATAAGTATACTGTAGCCTAGCTAATTTTCACTTAAAATTCTGAAAATAATTCTTAAGTCTGATGACAACTAAGTATGAGGACTTACGCATCTCACCAAGACCATGTGTCTAATCATTAATCTACAGTATCCACCTTCAAGACTTGAAAATCATCTGTGTCTGTACAGTTAGATAGCTAGCCTCTGGATGCCCCCATTGTCTGATGCTGATGTCTCACTAGAACCATTGATTTCATCAATATTTCAAGACTCACCCATCACCCATGAGTGGTGAGAATGGTTTGTACTGAGAGGAGTACATTTTCTCTGGGAACAAAACCATTACATTCAGAGATGGAGACTGGACCCTCTCCAGACTGTCAACGTTGGAAATGAAAAGGTCCTTGAGATGTGTTCACCTCAAGCCAGAAAGGGCATAAAAAGATGTGAGGATTCTTTGAAAGTCATTTTAGGCACGTTTCATTTACATTGCAAGTCTTCACTTCATTTATTAAAACTGCATTCACAGTTTGCATAATGAGAATTAACATTTTTGTGCATTAATGTGCTGTAAAGAGCTTTTTTTTTTTTTTGTGTCATACACGAAGATCATAATGGTGCCAGATCTGAAGGTGCCAAAGACCTTCAATAATGCATGTTGAGAACTTGAAGCAGAAAAATCTGAGGACTACAAAAGAAAGACTCCTGTAATGAACATGTTGCCATCGGTTTTGATCATTGTTGAAATATTCTGCTTCAAATTAGCTAACACTTATAAAGACAGATGTCACAACATGCGCTGCCACATTTATTATCCCCAGAAATCCTCTCCCTTCTGCTGCCACACGCCCTACCTTTACCAGGCCTGCTGTTGTTTACCTGCTTCTCTCATCTTGTTTATCATTAGGCCTCGGCTGCCACTCCGCTCCCCCTCAGACATGGAGAGGAGCTATAAGTGTTTGGTAGGGAACTGGGTTTGAACATTCTGATTTAAAAATGAGCATTAGTATTTTACACGGGTATAAATAAAGCTAAACCAATGTACATTTTGAGCAATTGTATCACTTCACATGAACAATATGATTTCATAACTCACCAAAGGGGTACTAGTCCTCCTCTCCTCTCCTCTCCTCTCCTCTCCTCTCCTCTCCTCTCCTCTCCTCTCCTCTCCTCTCCTCTCCTCTCCTCTCCTCTCCTCTCCTCTCCTCAACTCTCCTCAACTAGCCCCTGTGCTCTTTCCCTGCCAGCCTGCATCCAAGGAGCAACATCTCTCTCATTATTCATACTGTAACTACGGTAACTATTACTATCGCACTGACTGATTCAAAATCTCAATTGAAAAAACAAAAAGTTAAAAAAGGAGAGACTTAAATGAAGATTGCATCTGTCATGGATGACCTGATCCAGTGACCCCCCAGACAGACTATCACAAGCCAAGCACAGCACAGTGTCTGGGGTACAACAAGAAGGAACCGACGTGCCCCGTACACACACACACGCACACACACACACACGCGCACACGCACACGCACTCGTATCAACTCGTATCATTTGTATCAGTTAACCTCATTAAGCCAGAATCATTTGGCCCAACTTAAATATCCAATATAGCTCAACTTATCAAATTCATAAAGTTGCTGTAAAGTACTCTACATAATGTAGGCTATTTATAAAGGCAAGTTGTTACATCAAATGTTATTGATCTTGGAATGTTGTTCTTTCTCATGCTGTTAGAGCAATAGCAATATGCAGGTCATAATATCATTTTAAGGGCTAGGAGTTCAGTTTGGCAAGGGAATTAGCTACGGATAAACCAAGGCCATACAATTAAACCAATTCCATGAACTTTACCTCATGGTTCTAGGATGCAGAACTCTGTCTTAAGCATAATCACTAATGAAACCAGATGAAGCCTTTACTGCAAGGGCTAAAATAATACACAACAGTACACTTTCAATACATTTTTCTTATTCTTATTTTCTTATTTCAGTCTTCATTGTCAATTAATATTTCAAACTGCTGAAGCACAGAAACATCCCATCCATATCCACTGTGTCCTATAATAGTTGTCTCTGAGGCTATTATGGAGTGGCACTGATGTAGCAATTAACAGATCAGACTCAGTAAAAGCAACCATTGATGCAAAATGCACATACCAAAAACATACAAGGAAGACGTAAATGTTTTCAAATCATTCTAAAATATTTTCAAATCACCAAACCCATTAGTCATCAATATCAAATACTGTGTATACGTACATAGGCCTACATACATTCAACATTCTGTACATACGGTACATGCATAAATGCGTGCACACACACACACACACACACACACACACACACACACACACATTCTCACAGACAAACACGCACACACACACATACATAGATTGCACACAAATACACACACACACACACACACACACACACACACACACACATTCTCACAGACAAACACGCACACACACACATACATAGATTGCACACAAATACACACACACACACACACACACACACACACACACACACACACACACACACACACATTCTCACAGACAAACACGCACACACACACATACATAGATTGCACACAAATACACACACACACACACACACACACACAGTAAATAGAGTGATGAACTAAAACATTATGTGATAAGAGTAGTAATGTATTCCACAGTAGATAAGATACCCCTTTGAGACAACAGTCCAAGGACCAGCTCACATCATGTAATTGAAAGGGAACCATTCAAAGTTAATTTAATGCTCCAGTTTTAAATTGACGCAGCACTGTAATGCCTGGTCTTCACCCTGCCTCCTTAGAGAGTACATCAACATTCAATTAAACACACATGGTAGGCTACTGACCCTACACCAGCCTTCCCAGCTTCATGAAGCTAATTGCTGTGCATGATATACAAAGCACAAAATAATTGACAAAATATATATTACAACATACTCTTTAAACTAACAATAGCCTGGTATGGAATAAAACAGATCCCCTTCTGCATGTTGTCTTGCTGAGATCTAAAACCACATCATGTCCATAGACTCAATAACTAAAATCAAGCATTGTATTTGCATTGTACTCACACATATTTATAAAAATATGATAACTATTGTGGTCAAGTGTATTATAAACTCACATTGCAGGTCTAGATTGCGCTGTCAATAATTACAATATTTCTGCACTGTCTAATCAAAAGCAATAAGTTTAACCCTCAGGAAAACAATACATTCAAAAAACGTAAACGTACGTAACAGTATTAGGCTACTAAATAGGACAACATTTGTTCTAATAATAAAAAATATTGTTATTGTTTTGCTCATAATTCGCGGTCGTTTAATGACAGAAAATGAGTTTCCAATTGCAAAGTTCGTCTCGCAATATGCAACTCTATTGATCTGGGATTGAATGGGGATCTATTTAAACAAGAGAGCCACCGTGAAAGAGCGCCGAGCACAGGCTGTGAAGCATGCGGTTTCGGTATGTCAAAATGCACTTCTAAATCTCTGAACTTACTGGCACCATATGCGTCAGGGAGTCGATATCTTTATGCCGGATCCAGTTCGGAAATGTTTTTCTCTCTCGCAAAACCACAAGTCCACGTGCAGATAGTCCTGAAAATCAAACAGTAGGAAATATATGAAATGTTACAATAGGTGAGATTTCAAACCATAAATCTGAATCAAAATGCCAAATACGCACCAAAATGGCTAATAAAACATTTACATCAACTTTCATCATCGTATTAAAAGTGAAACAAATAATCCAACATTATGGATAATATAAGCCTAATCAATATAACCTTTGATTTCAATAACAGCTTTGTGTACAAGACAATCAATGTGCAACACATAGAACAAGAGGTCAAATTCAAATATTATCTGTAGTCTACGCCTATGTATAAAAACGTAGGTACGTTTAAATGATAAAAATCGGATTACATCTACCATGTTATTCATATTATATTGTAATGTTCCTTTCATCCATTTTATTGCCGTGTGGAGGGACTGTGGCCTACGTTTCTTTTAGAGTATTTAGAGTGCGTAAAAAATAAACAAAGATGAGCAGAAACGGAGAGAAAAGGGACCTGGCAATCGCGGAGTCATTTTTTATTTCCCTGATAAAATACGAGTTGAAACAGCCGTGCAGTGAACCATCAACAGAACTCCTTTGCTCCTCACTAATTTGTTACAGGCAGTGTTAAACTGTCCGTCAGAGGAAAAACTATCTAATATTGAGCAGCCAGACAGTGCCGAATGTCCCTGTATAGCTATCAGGACAATGTGCTGAATTGGCAGTCTAATTATAAATGTGCCATTTAGACTTCCATTGGGCTCCGGTGCCACCTTACCTTATGAGGGAACTTGCACTCTCAACTAACAGCAACTGTTCAAAAGAAAATACCATTACGAGATCAACTTCACCCGAACAGAGGAACAAGCCGGACGATTGTTCTTCACCCATGCAGCCTCTCACTTAAGACATGATTGTATTATTACACCGGGTTATGACGGACTGGACACTATTTGGAAGGCAAATAGGAGAAAAGCTAAACTGTCTATAATGAAGGTTTCAGATTTCGAATACTGGGTGGGCACAACAATTGTATTTATTTCTAATGTTAAGAAAAAAAGGAGCATAGGAATATTCCCCGGTAGCAATAGGTCTAGGCTACATTAGGCTACATTAGGCTACATTAGGCTATAGCGTCCATATTTGCAGTGACAGAGAAAACCTCTGTATTCCTCCTCTCATACTTTAAGAACTAAGCTATCCATTGTCTGCTTTCTCTGTTTTCTATTAAATTGTTATCACTGCTTGTGCATAAGTTAGAAAAAAAGCTTTATCTGAGACTGCGAATGTCTCATTTTGGGAAACACCTTGTAAATGATGAGCTATCTTCACACAACAGACAAGTTCACACAAACTGCGTTGCATTTGTCCTCCCACTACCTTGGTATACAATCGTGTTTTGGGGAAAATCTCAAGCACCTTCAAAAGCCATGTGTGATATTAAAATAGCTAAATATCTGATTATAGCCTATTATGCGGTAAAAGTTATTGTTTAAAAAAAAATTCTAAATTAAAAATGAGGGAAACTATATCCAATCTATAACACTTAGAAACAAATAAAATGGAAATATTTTGAATATTTAGCATACAATTAAATCTGTGCATTCAATTATCTGCACTGTATCTATAGCCAGATTCACACCTGTCCATAAAGACAATAGTGCAAAAGAAACAAAATAATTACACCAGATGACTTACGTTAGTCCCTAAAACCGTCCGAGAGCAGCGCTTTGTAGGCTTGTAGGGGAAGCCTTGTCCAGGTATATCGTCTCTAAATGGGATAGCCTTTCGGGGAGTAGTTGGATTTAATTTATGGCTTATGCATTCTTTTAAGGTCAATTTGCCTGACCTCCAGTTAAAGTTAAGGCAGAGTGAATTCCCAACCTCCTACAACATAGGAAACAATTACGAATATACATGTTTTACACTGAATTATAATTCCGGTCGAACGATAAATATAGATTACTTAGAGTTTGGAAACAAGACAACTAAATAAACCATATGCTCAAGTTCGAAGAAACTTGTAAATCTCGCAACCAGAAATACCAGGGAGAAAGGAAGGGTATGGAAGGGGACCTAGAGCAATGCGCACGTCATTGTCAATGAATAGTACCGCTCAGTGGACAAAAGTGAAATTGCCTTCCAGTCCCACAGGAGAAAGTTATTGAGCATCCGGATACCAACACCATAGCAAAACACATATAAATTGATGATCATTTTTAAGAGTTGAATTTCGCGACAAGACTTTGCGGATGCGTAACCAACAATTAAATAAAAAGGTTTGCGCGTAATTCATACAGCCTACTCCTAGCCTACCTAGCTGTATGTAGGTTAAATCAGTAACCTAACTGCTAATCCAAGTGAAATATAGAGCTGTTGATATCAATATCTCGAGATGAACGATTGAATGTAACTTATAAGTTACACAAGTATCCTTTGTCGGTAAATGAAACAGGGCATCATTGGTACTGTAGCTATCCAAACCTTTCCAGAGAACGCTTGCGCTTGTCTTTTTCACGCACTCTGCTTTTGCGTTTACCACGGCTCTCGCGATTGAGAAACAATAAATAAGAATGTTATCATGTTCCCCTTACAAAAAAACGCCCTACAAATAAATAATTTCACCCCATGAAAACCTGAACAAAGAAGCGTGAGAGAGAGAAAACAGTTTAACACCCCTATTGACATCGAAAGAGGCGAACTCTGTTACGTACCAACAAAAACAGGCAAAATAACGCAGTTTACATGAAAACACGATACAACATGTTAAAACTAAGCACGTTTTTACCTTGAGATCAGCGGAGAAAAGAGAGATGCAGGTCCTGACGGTATCGTATCCCGAGTCGTGTTTCGCGTTATATTACGTTAAAACATAACGATTACTATCTGTAGAGAAAAGGAAAGACAACTAAAGTCTGCTATGGTTCCCACTGGCTATATGAGGGGATCCCGTTCTTTTTATGAAGTTTAATTGTCAAAACTGCAAGGAGCTTTTGTTGTTATCTATCCTCTTTATCTCCCTCTCTCTCAGAGACAAGAGAAGACGACGCAGAGCTGTCAATCTTGGCAATCAATGTGAGCGGCCATGTCGCAAGTATTCAAAGCATTTCCCGTCGTGCAACATCAGAAAGTGAGTGGCCAGGGCATTGATCTGAGTAAGGCAAAGAGGCAGGACTCCCCCTCCCAGCCCAGACAAGACAAGAGATGCGAAGAGAGAGAGAGAGAGAGAGAGAGAGAGAGAGAGAGGGGGCGACAGAGAGAGAGAGTTTAGTGAGTGATTAGACAGAGGGAGATTTTGCTCTTGATTTGATTAAATACAACAATTATCCGATTATTATACAGCAGCACAATTGAAAGTTGCGACAACATAATTTGCACTTGAACAAACTCCAATAAGAGTTATTGTCCTATTTACCTGTAAAGTGGACTACGTAAGGCATTCTTTTTTGTCTTTTGCCTTACTCTAAATTAATGGAACAATTTTATCAACAGCACATGCCAGAAACGCTCTTCAGAGTTGAAGACAGAAAACTACTCGGTTAGGGGTTAGCTATACTGTACCTATAATATAACACTGCTGGCCTTTATAACAGATCCACTGAAACTTTCATATGAAGTGACGTGTAAAGAACTCGAGTGTCAACCATACCATTTTATGACAAACGGTATTTGGCATAGGCTATAACAGTCATAGAATGATTGTCTATGTTGTGTAGGAATTTAATGTAGCAGGAATACGTTGATACACTGTAGCCTATAGTCTACATTGTTAATTTCAGCATTATATAGACGAAGTATAAGTTAATACAGGTAAGCGAAAGGCAATTAATAAAGTATTTCATAAAAATGTGTCATAATTTCAAATATAAGATGATAATCTCTCTCAAATAGGGATCCAATCTGTTTCTATTCGTCTGATCTGTATAAAATAATATCAATATCAGCAAGGTTTATTGCGTTAGTGATAACTAAATTATTGAGAACTCAATATATCACTTTTATAAAAGAAGCATGATTATCCCATGGTTTCCTATTCATAGGAAATCATCCTATGATGCATACACATAACATTACAGATCGATGTGCTATTGTCTTTTCAATACACACAATAGTTTATAGACGTTGAAGTTTTGTTTTGGTTGACATAGCCTACACTTTTTATGCAAACAAAAAAACGTGTTATTGATGATTGAAACAACCAGTTATAGGTCAACCTGTCTCAGAAAAGTATTTCAAAAAATATATTGGAAGCCCACCAGAACACTTACTTATTACTTTACATATAATAGGCTACATTGTAAAATGAAAATGAAGTGACATTTTTTATATCAAAATAATATTTGGGTCACTAGGCCTACCAAGCAAATGTTTTCCGCCCCCTTGAACATTCAATATAAAATATTTCAAAGGCTTAAATAGAATTCCTGGTTTTTATTATAGGCTACAATTCCATTGAAATTAGAGGAATAACATCACTTTTCAAGAGTTCTACAGTAGCCTGCTATGTATCCTCAAAATCGTAAAAGACAAGAAACAAATCTATAGCATCAAAGGGCTGTATAGACCAAACTCTAGCGGACATAATTAACGACAAATAGAACAAAAACATTTCAACAGTAGGCTATATAGCTTGATATTAGATGGACAACTCTTCTGAGGAATAATAGTTCAACACCTTTGTCAGCTGTAAAGGTAGGTAAGCTACAGTGAAGAAAAGTAACGGTCCACCGCGGGGCGATATATAGGCTACAGGTAAGATGTAACCACAGGTTGCAGCACACTGAGAGACACTTGAGTTACGCGCTGTCTTCAGCTACACTCAACAGAATCAACAATCATTATCACGCACCATCATCAGTTAAAATGAATCCCAACAACAATATGACATAAAGAACAATGCGATAGCTAGTTGAAAATGCAAAGGAACAAGTTTGTAATATACAGCATAGGTGGACAAAACAAAGTACGACAAAACCTTTAACACTCGCTTTCAAGAACAGCAGGACAATGGTTTCATTCATTCAATAGGTAAATAAGACAGTGTTGTACTTACAATGACAGGGACAGAAGCAGTAGGAAATACTGTTTGTTAACTGAAGAGTCACAGAGGGCTAAAAAGAGGAGGGGAGGAGAAGAAGTGGGAGAGAGAGAGAGAGAGAGAGAGAATACAGCCCCCTCACAAATCTTATCGCATCTGCTCTGGCTCTTCTCTGTCTTTCATTTTCACATTTTCACATTCCTTTTGTTCAAGAGAAAATCATATCCACACGTCACATCTTTTTATTATTCATTTGGAGCATTACGTTCAAGACAGTAAACCTAATGCACTGCAAACTTTTCCTCACAATAAGTGCGTTGTCTCCTTTTGTTCTGAAATATAAATGTATAAGTCAAACCAGCGTATCTACGCTAAAGGGCTAACTAATGCCCACCAAGCTCTCCAAAACACCTGGAGCATAATACTCAGGTATTGTTTCATTTTATATATTATTAAGATTGGTAAGTTCTACAGAAACAAAGGAGTGTAAGTCCTATTAACGATGGAGAACAGTTGTTTCATTATAAAGTGGTCCAAGGAGACTTTGTGTGGATTTTCTACTGGATCTTAAATGAGAACGAGGAAACGCATTGCTCTTCAATGACGATGCAGGCAAGCGATTCCTCAAATTTGAAAAACAAGGATGTTGGCACATTTTGGATTTCCCTCTGAGGTAGAAGATTCAAATGTGTTCTTTCAATTAGTTATAATTTCAGTGTGGTTAATGTTAAAGACAATTAAAACGTATTATCTTAGCTGTGTAACTATTCGCAAAGTCATATTGTACATAGGCCTACACTAGGGAAATGGCATGTTGCGTTGAAATCAAGAGGCCTATTGTATTTTGGGATTTTGAAAAATGTATGTGTGCGATGCATATTGTTGAGAGCAATGTGTTTTAATAATTAATTAATTCACTTACTGACATATATTTAATGTAACATTTTATAGTTTCGTGTTTCATTTATTTAACAGTAGAAAGGTAAGCTAGCACCATTCAAAGAGCAGTTAAGTTTACTTGTTAGACGTGACTCATACGCCACCTTTCGGAGACTTTGAGAATTTCCTCTTGCGCCTCTTGCTCATGAAACACTGTAAATAGGATTCATTTGTAACACAGAGAGAGGCAAGACATGGTTTGAGGTAGACAAATTAGTTGATGCCGTTTTGAATTAAACTCCAAGCTACTAAAACAACGCAATTCAATAGACTAAATAAATAATAGTTATAATTTGTCAGCCTAAAAAGCTTCAAGATATCTTACTGTAACATGATGAAAACTTACACCATGACTCATCTGGTCTCATTGAATGTGGCTTAACATGTTTTCTGGTTCACTGTGGTAATTAGTGTTCTAAATGTGGCCAGATATGGCTATGCAGATAACTACAATAATAAGATGCAACTAATTTGAAAATGTACAACTCTTGAATATGTCAATTCATTTATAATTGATTAACTGTTGATTACTTGGATACATCATTTTTTCTGTGTGTGGTCAACTGAAGGAAGTGCAGATTATTGGCTCTTGGTCCTCCGGTGCTCATAACCAGGCAACTGCCTGCATAAAGAGAGAGATTGTGTCAGTCCAACTGGTTGGGGTAAGGCAGCAGCATACATCACATTTGCATATCCTGAGCTACTTTGATGCATCTTGAAATGCAAGTCTAGCCTATTAATATTTGAAAAGGAGAGTGCATGAAAATCAACATTTTTGTTACATTAAATTAACACGTGTTCTTCTCCTGTTCTGCATGGTTAATTAGAGAACACTATTCTGTCAGAGGATATGAGGGGGTTGCCGTGTGATTTGTTGGGTTAGCACCAGAGCCATTCAACAACACGTTACATATACGGCAGCTTCATGTCGGAGTTCAGCTTCATGGCAGTTTCTTTTTAAATCATACATGATTACAGATGCTCCTGAAAAGGCGTGGAAGCTTCCTCTACTTTATATCATCCAGGAAACAAATGACACTGCAACAGAAGTTGAGAAGAAAAAAAATTCAATTCAGATGAGTGATAGAATAATTTATTCTTAGAAATGTGCACAGACAATGGATACGATTTTCACATACTGTCAGAGTCAAAATGGCATGTCCCTTTGTAGTAAAGCAATAGACGAAAAGGAAACCCAGATCATAAGGTCTAAACTGTAACCTTTTGAACAATAAATACCGCCTCACTACCTTCAAAAATATTTGAGCTCAATAAAATGACAAAGAAAATGATGGTGTGCATTGCAGAGGAGCCATAAAGAACAGAAAATAACAAACTGCAACATATTATGTGGCAGGAAACAAGAAGGGATCAATTAACTGTTGGTGGTCGGAAAACCAATTCATTACGACGTTTTGTGTTGGTGGCAAGACTTTAGAAACATTTTAATTATAGATAATAGCTTCATGGGAGGAACATGTGTGCAACATATTTGACTATAATGCTCTGCACTGAACATAGGCCCTTTTCAAGTTGAGGTGTTGATCCTTTGGGAGCTGTCATAAAGTTAGCCATTCCTTTATTGAGATAAAACCCTAACAGGTTGAAGTTGACAATGGTAAACATGACTGAGGACATTCATTTTAAAGTGTGCCAAAGTATTCCTTGTAATTCTTGGTCAAAGTTAATTGCAAGTTTAACGTATGTAGTATTTGACATCCTGGCTACTGACTGCACTCAACTGTGTTAGTCTTCAGATAATTGTCAAATGATTGTCAAATGATTCTACAAAATACACAATAATTAAAAAAACATTGTTACAACTTGCCAGCAGAATGTTAAAAAATATATTTTAAGAAATATACTCACCTGGAATGTGTAAATAGGGGTTATTTTCTCATAATGATTTATTTAGGTAAACACTTTCCTGCATAAGTTGAGTGTTCACAAGCCTTCCTTTATATACAGTGCTAACAGGCACAGTTACTTTCCATGGTTCAAATGTATTCTCAAGGTTGATAATGAAGCAATAAGGCCCGAGGGGGTGTGGTATATTGGCCATATACCACAAACCCCCGAGGTGCCTTATTGCTATTATAAACTGGTTTCCAACACAAGTAGAACAGTAAACAAGTATTTTTGCGTCATATCCATGGTATATTGTCTGACACTGTATACACACGGCTGAAGTGCTGTTTCAGCCAATCAGAATCCAGGACCGAAACTACTTGGTTTATAATGTTCAATAATGTTTTATAGGCCTACATACAGTTAGCTCTTAAGGTAATATCATACCTTAGCTATACAGCAAAAATAAGACAAATTGATACATGTATCAATGTTATTTGACTTGGCACATACTAAATAGGGTACTGCTAATTTATTTGACTCCAGATGCCAAAAGAGAAAGGTCAGAAAGGTCAAATCAATTACCATATTTCCAGAGCATCATGTATGATGACCAGTCTGTAAACTGGCATTATTGATGGAGGTTGGGTGGGTGGGTGCTCCATTGCTTTCACAAACTGACACACTCAATGAACGCTCCACAATCTGGACATGAACCAGGCATAAAGGCCGACATCCACCACACTTCATTATTAATGAATGCCAAGTTATGTAATTAACTCAAACAACATTTGCATACATGCAAATCCTCCTTCTCCCAATTGGACCTGTAAAGTGGGACACTCTGTTCTCATTAGCTGACCCAAATCTCTTACTTGTAACTCCAAATTTCCTCAAAGTTTAGTCAGGATCTAATGTTTCCTTTTAGGTTAACAGGGAACGACTAATTCATCATTTTTAAATAAGGGAATCTAAATGCTTTGTCTAATTACATAATGATAAGGACGTCATATTTCTATATTGAACTACTTAATTACCAATTCATTACTATCTGCACAAACTCCACTAATGCATATTGCTAGCTCAGGGGTGGGGCTTGAAGAGGGTTGAAAAATGTGTGAGATTCTTACCATGTTAGCAGTGTCTTCCGTCATTGATCAGCAGAGTGAAAATGTAGGTTGTTGCCCCTCACATAAAAAGGTTCACTAAAAGTCAAAGGCTTACAATACCTGAACAAACACACAAACACTCGATGACTAAACAATTAACTGCTGCAGATGAAATGGTGGAATGAGATCTCAACTATGGCATGATATGAAACGTTGGAAAACAGAGCCCTTTACACACAAGCAGTAACCAATGCCCTAACCCATTCAATTATTAAACCATTGGGAAATGTTCAGTCTTTATGGTGAGGGTGTGTTCTCGTCATCATCATCATCATCTTCATAATGCTTGCTTCGTAGAGGATTAAAAGGGCCTGAAGATGGCACACATCTGCACAACACATCCTCTATACAACCCAAAGTGAGAGAGTGAAAGTGAGCCTTATTAAAACTACTCATCTAACGTTCATTTGTACCAATAACCAACACTGCAATACATTTCAGCACGGTGCAGGTTTTTTCTTTTGTGCTTGCAGACAGAGTTGTGCCTTAATTTGAAGTGAAATGTGTTGCTAAGAGGCAGACAAAGTTTGAGCTGCTGCTGGATCAAAGAGGAAGCCCAAGGGCATCTGCTTCATTCATGTACACAAAAAGCCCAATTCATTGTAGGTATTGTAAATGCAAGCCGTTTAAGGAACATGAGAGCATTTCATTGTTTTCTTTAACACAGCATTTTTTGAACATTCATACTCAATCATTTATAGGGTAGAACAACTGTGTTTACATAAACCTGTTATCATATACACTATTTACAGTGCCTTCAGATGTATTCGTACCCCATGACTTATTCCACATTTTCTTTTGTTACAGCCTGAATTAAAAATGGATTAACATTACAAAAAATTCACCCATCCATAATGACAATGTGAAAACATCTTTTTATAAATGTTTAAACATTTATTGAAAATGAAATACAGATATATCTCATTTACATAAGTATTTACACCCGAGTCAATACTTTGTAGAAGCACTCTTTCTGGGTAAGTCTCTAAGGTCTTTCCACACATAGATTGTGCAACATTTACCCATTATTCTTTTCAAATTCTTCAAGCTCTGTCAAATTGGTGATTGATCATTGCTAGAAAAACATTTTCAGGTCTTGCCATAGATTTTCAAGTAGATTTCAGTCAAAACTGTAACTTGGCCACTCAGGAACATTCACTGTCTTCTTGGTAAGAAACTCCAGTGTAGATTTGTCCTTGTGTTTTAGGTTGTTGTCCTGCTGGAAGGTGAATCCATCTCCCAGTGTCTGGTGGAAAGCAGACTGAACCAGGTTTTCCGCTAGGATTTTGCCTGTGCTTCACTCCATTCTGTATCTTTGTAGTAACTGGGTGTATTGAAACACCATCCAAAGTGTAATTCATAACTTCACCTTCCTCAGAGGGATAATAGATGTCATTTTTTTCTCTCCCGCATCTACAAATAAGTGCCCTTTGCGAGGCATTGGAAGACCTCCCTGGTCTTTGTGGTTGAATCTGTGTTTGAAATTCATTGCTTGACTGAGGGACCTTACAGATAATTGTATGTGTGGGGTACAGAGATGAGGTAGTCATTCATGCAACTTATGCAACTTATTATGTGACTTGTTAAGCACAGTTTTACTCCTGAATTATTTAGGCTTGCCATGAGAAAGGGGTTGAATACTTATTGACTCAAGACATTTCAGCTTTTCATTTTTTATTAATTTGTAAAAATGTCTAAAAACATAATTCCACTTTTACATTATAGGCCAGTGACAACAAATCTCAATTGAATCAATTTTAAATTCAGCCTGAAACACAACAAAATGTGGAAAAAGTCTAGGGGTGTTTATACTTTCTGAAGAAAGTGTATATGTCTACCCTGAAAGGCTGTGCTGAAGCACAAGTACATTGTTTTAACCATTGAATAAGTTGTATTGCAATAAACTGAGCAAGAATGAGACAACGTATATACTAATAAATATCAGTCTTAAAACGTTACGGGTTTATTTTATTATTTTCATTTTATGTAGGCATGTACAGTGTGTTGGGAGAGAATATTCAATAATTCTTAACTGTTCAATAATTGAACACCAGCCCATCCCTTATTAAAGCATGTATATTGATCTTGAGATGATAAAAGAGCATAAAAGACCATTTTAGAATCAACGTACCTTTTGTGTTGGATCCTTTGGTTCAGCTCATGTACAATCAGAGTCCAATCAGAGTCCAGTCAGGATTTGTATGGTGTCTAGTAGAGACACTGACTGGGCTTTCACTACTAGACCATCCTCCCTGCACACGCCAGCCTTCTAGTGGTCATGGAATATTGTGAATTACACAAAAAGTCAAGCTTAAATACCCAGGGCCATGCCCTTTATTGAAACGAGCTATACCTGGGACCGGCAAAGGTTAACATGGGGCATGTTTACCAACAAACAGTTCCACCCTGTTACAATCATGTGGGAAGAGAAACCTTCACTGTTTTTCACAGTTGTTTACTCTGGATTTCATTTCAAGTTCTCAAATCATTTATAGTTTCAAAATGACTAAAGGTTGTCTCCCCCCAAGTGCTCAGCTACAGAATTTTGGAGTCTACTGGGAAAGTCTGGAATTCCTTTTTCTATTCATGTACATTTGAAAACCTTTTCCTTGAGTCAGTGAGGAACATTTTGTAAAGGATTAATGTGCGAGGCCTTGATTACGTTGAACAGAAGAAGACAGAATTAGCATAATAGGCCCTATTTCATTCTCTTTGAAGTCCAGAGCATAGCATAACAAATGTATATGAACCAGCAGCCAAACGTCAATAAATGGAAATGCCACAATCCTCAGTGGATGGTCTTGGGTGAATTTCTGCAGGAGGAGGAAAAAAACAGCCCATTTATTGCAAAATAAGCAGAATAGCGGATGTGATGGGTCTTATACCCACCAGGGCTAGCAGGCACTCTGGGGCCCACACTCCCACTCCTCGAGATGGCATGGAGAGAGAGGAGATGTGGCAGCTCCCACTGTGGAGCTCTGGGAGGTGCATCCCCTCTCACAGGTGTTTTCAAAGAGTACCACGATGCAGACAAGGGTATGTAGTTACTCTCCAATTAAAGATAAAGATCTCACAAGGGAGGCGAGAGCAGTTTACTGGACCACCAGCCAAAGGAGCATAGCCTATAAGCAAGATACCAGTACATGCTATACGAATATGTTAGAACTGTAGAATTATGTATAGGACTGAAAGATCGATTGCAATTGATTCTAGTCATGATTTTTATATAGCTGACCTTCCATTTACAGAACATGTGAAAAAGTAAGTTGCAAAAAGCTTAGATTCATAATTCCATCAGCTTTGATTCATAAGTTCGATGCCATGTTCATCTCAAGAGGTTTATTTTACAAAGTAAAAGATCTTTGATTTAAAGATACAAATTCTATGCTTCAGATACACCAATGTTATTACTACCCACCTTCCCAGTTGAAAATGTAGAGACATGGAATAGAAAATGCCCTTTAAGAAGGTGAAGCTTTAAACTAAAGAAACATTTAATGTTTTTTTGTATTGAAAGTTTGCCTCATTTGGTTTGAGCCTGTAAAGTTGGATTCCCTTCTCAGATAATAGAATGAAATGTAACAGGTCAAAGCAATCAATAGGAATGTTCAAAAAGAATACTTGGAGCTGTGATGAGGCTACATGTTGTACTTTTTGGTCAGCATGAAGAGAAGGTTATCAGAACTGGCACAAGATAAAGGGTTTTGAAGATTCCAACACAGTCAACCATATTATTCAACTGTCATCCACATAGTAGTACAATTATTAAACTGACGCAATAACATATGATTTAAATTCAATACTGTACAATAGGCTATAAGACCTAAGAGTTTTGGGGGTTCATATTCTCTGAATACCTCAGTATACCGTGATCTTAAACCGGTTATTACGACTACTGCATGAGTCTGTTGTCTGAAGACAAAACATTTGATAAGGCAAATGTCATGTTAATATCTTTAATATTTACATTTTTAATAATTATCATTGTGCAACCTGCCCAAGCCATCCAGAAAATATTATGTTCAATGTTATTTTCCTCCCAATGTTGTAAGCAAAAATAAAATCAATTTGGCAAGCCAATAAGAGACTGGCAGTGCTAGATACAAACACAGATTACATTTCAAGTGATTTGGTGTAAGAATATCATCTGAGTTTTGACAAAAATACAATCAACATGACACATGTTCAGTACCTTATCATGTTCATATCGACCTTCCAGTTGGTGAATACTCTCATTAACCTTTTTGAAAAAATACAAGTTCCCTCCAAATTCAGATCACACTGCAAGACAAAACATTCTCACCTTGAAAATATCTCTTTCAGTTCTACAGTATAATGCTAAAAGTGCAATAACGTGTATAAAACATTTTCTATTATGGGATTAACATCTGTTAGACACTTCCAAAGTTAATATGCACAGCAGCTTTCACAGCAGACATACATTTTCTTAAGAAAATAGTTACTTCATTTTAGCTACTAAAAATGCATCAGCGAGTAAGTCCTGCTGCGTGCTACTGAGGGCAGGTTAAATGTTCACTAACGCCCATCTACTGTATAACAGTGTAACTGTCACAACCAAACAAGGTCTTTCTTTCTTCAAGAATCCAGGTTGTATTGTCATCATGGAACAGCACCTCAGTGTCCAGAAAGCGCTTTGGCTGAGGGAAAATCAACAAAACACATAAAGTTAGTTTAGGAAGACTATGAGAAATCCTAGAACACCAAGCAGAATGGAAGAATGGGAGGAAATGAAGAATACATTCTTAGCTGGGATTCAATCAAACCGTATTATCAGGATTTTAGGCTAATAAAGTAGATATATATATATATATATATATATATATATATATATATATATATATATATATATTTTAATCAAATACCATGGTCTTACTGAATACCAAAGTACAGTACATGGTTCAAGTTTTTTAACCTTAACGCATCCCAGCCATAATGAAGATGATGCAGCAGAACTCACCACAACATAAAGTGCATCATATAACACACCAGATCTTTAAAAGGGAATATCAGTCTCATAGGAAACCATGAGAAAACCACCGTTTTTGAAAGCAAGAAAGACAAAACCCAAAATACCCAAGCCACCATACACCACATATGGCATTAATGGATCATTGTACCTTACTACATGGTGAACTGGTAAACATTCTCTGCTCTCTGTCTTTCTGTACAGCATGTCACATAGTGGAAGAATTTTGTGTCATTTTTTCCCTCATAAACTCAACTCAACTCACATCACAACAAACTTGAAGCAACTGAATGAAATGCTACAGTGTACTGTTAAACCAAGCGGTGGAAACAACAAAGTCATACAACAACATCCTACTGTGTGTGAGACTGATTCAGTGGACACAGCTTGTTTCTTTTAGAACACATATAGGAGCTGTATCTTTAGGTATCCTTTGGAAACAAACATAGCTGTCGTTTACTGTCTAACAATTTCCTTTCCAAAAATAATATATAAGTGCAGATTCTAGGCTTGGCTGTGCATACTGAAGCCATCTCCAAACATATTGCCTGCGTCCCAAATAGCATCCTATTCACTAAATAGGCCCTATGGTTCCTGGTCAAAAGTAGCGCACTATATAGGGAATAAGGTGTCATTTGGGCATTTCCAAATGTCCACACATCATAACCTCTGACCCTGACCCTTTCAGCTGAGCAGCACACATGGATGAGGAAGGAAACAGGACAGGGTTGTTGATAGACACCAACAAGGTGGAAGACACCAAACATACACAAAAACATGCGCACTGTCCCACACATATTGCAGAGTGCCATGGATAAGGAAGGGGATAGGGTTAGTAGTCAAGGATAGCCAACGGATGGTGCATGATTGAGCCAGTACAGTAGAGAGCCTGAGAGGGCCAGTTAACTGGACACACTTACACAGTATCATGATCAGTCCCAATGTGTTTGCATCACTTTTATTTTTCTCCCTGTTCTACATGTTTTGGTGAATACTGTTAGCAGTCTACAGATGGTGGGATAATTGGTGTTGTGGAATGCAGCTGTGAACACTTGTTCCACTGTCAAGGTGCTGAAGCAAAAGGTGTCTCACTTCTTTGTTAATTGCACACAATGCTCACGTAGCTAGTGGCATTTGTTTTGCCCCCTTACCCTGCCCAACACACATTTTGGATAAAGTTACAAAAACAATTTACAGACAATTAGCACATTGAGATTAGCTGGCTGCCTGCAGATGTGTAGGTATGCTGACGATAATGAGAGGGGTGATCTACTACCTTCAGAATTACAACAGTGCGGTGATCATGCAGACAGAGAGGTGTGAAGCAGCACCCATGTTAGGGAGAATTAGTGAAGCCTCAATCCCATTAGCATGCTCTTAGTCCTTACTTTGTTTTCTCTGATTAGACAAACGAGAAGTGAAATCCGTTGCTTAGAGGAGGAGGAGGGGGAGGTGCCTGAGAGACAGGAGGAAGAGGAGGAGGAAGTGGAGGAGGAGGTGGAGGAGGAGGCATGGTGGGGATGTTAGGGTGCAGTGGTACTACTGAGAAGTAGATACAGGGAGAAGAAGAAGAGGAAGACAGAGAGGAAGAGGAGAACAGGACATTAGTCACATTAGGAGCAGCACTGGCAAATCCAAAGGCAGTGTTGTTTTCAAGACCACTTAAAGCAAGACCGATTCAAGACCAAGACCGGAGAAAATTGAGCCCGAGTCAAGACCATGATCTGGGAGGGGGTTGACAAGAAAAATGCCGGGAGGATGGCGACCAGAAAAAATGTGATTCCAATTCAAGACCATAGTTGTAATTGTGTCAAATCGCAACCATAATTGTCCAGTATTTCTGTGTTGATATTTCAGAAGAACATATGGATGGTGTAGACATTCAGAATGGTGACAATATGCTGCTGAGGAAAACAGAGAGACACTCCACTAAGGATCACTTACCCAAACAGGTCTATAATAGATACAAAGACAAAACATACAGTATTACATCTTCCCCAAGTCTCCCCTTACTAATAGTGAGAGTGCAACTTTCAGACAATGTCTCCCACTCCTCCCTATCAGCAAATCAAGGACATTCTGACGAGCGTGACAAAGTTTGAGGATATTTTTAAATAAAGGACAGTAATGTTACGAGTAATGAAGGAAGCCCAGGTTTCAATTGGCGATAAGATTTTAATGTGTAATGAAAGGAGTGTATATATTTGGCCTGGCAAAGTGGTTTTATGGACTGACTGAATGGGAGCTGATTGGTCTCGGCCAGAAATTGCAAGTCCTCATTGTCCGAGACAAAGTCAAGACCGAATAAAAACATTTCCGACACAGGGACAAGACTGAGACAAGACTGAGACACCCAGCATGTGGTCTCGAGACTGGTCTCAAATATTACAACACAGGGACAAGACTGAGACACCCAACATGTGGTCTCGAGACTGGTCTCAAATATTACAACACAGGGACACTCCCACCATGCCCAATAACACACAAGACACCAAACCAACTTGAACACTAAACACACCGTACAGTAAAACAATAAAATACACTGCTCAAAAAAATAAAGGGAACACTAAAATAACACATCCTAGATCTGAATGAATGAAATAATCTTATTAAATACTTTTTTCTTCACATAGTTGAATGTGCTGACAACAAAATCACACAAAAATAATCAATGGAAATCCAATTTATCAACCCATGGAGGTCTGGATTTGGAGTCACAATCAAAATTAAAGTGGAAAACCACACTACAGGCTGATCCAACTTTGATGTAATGTCCTTAAAACAAGTCAAAATGAGGCTCAGTAGTGTGTGTGGCCTCCACGTGCCTGTATGACCTCCCTATAACGCCTGGGCATGCTCATGATGAGGTGGCGGATGGTCTCCTGAGGGATCTCCTCCCAGACCTGGACTAAAGCATCCGCCAACTCCTGGACAGTCTGTGGTGCAACGTGGCGTTGGTGGATGGAGCGAGACATGATGTCCCAGATGTGCTCAATTGGATTCAGGTCTGGGGAACAGGCGGGCCAGTCCATAGCATCAATGCCTTCCTCTTGCAGGAACTGCTGACACACTCCAGCCACATGAGGTCTAGCATTGTCTTGCATTAGGAGGAACCCAGGGCCAACCGCACCAGCATATGGTCTCACAAGGGGTCTGAGGATCTCATCTCGGTATCTAATGGCAGTCAGGCTACCTCTGTCGAGCACATGGAGGGCTGTGCGGCCCCCGAAAGAAATGCCACCCCACACCATGACTGACCCACCGCCAAACCGGTCATGCTGGAGGATGTTGCAGGCAGCAGAACGTTCTCCACGGCGTCTCCAGACTCTGTCACGTCTGTCACATGTGCTCAGTGTGAACCTGCTTTCATCTGTGAAGAGCACAGGGAGCCAGTGGCGAATTTGCCAATCTTGGTGTTCTCTGGCAAATGCCAAACGTCCTGCACGGTGTTGGGCTGTAAGCACAACCCCCACCTGTGGACGTCGGGCCCTCATACCACCCTCATGGAGTCTGTTCCTGACCGTTTGAGCAGACACATGCACATTTGTGGCCTGCTGGAGGTCATTTTGCAGGGCTCTGGCAATGCTCCTCCTGCTCCTCCTTGCACAAAGGCGGAGGTAGCGGTCCTGCTGCTGGGTTGTTGCCCTCCTATGCCCTCCTCCACGTCTCCTGATGTACTGGCCTGTCTCCTGGTAGCGCCTCCATGCTCTGGACACTACGCTGACAGACACAGCAAACCTTCTTGCCACAGCTCGCATTGATGTGCAATCCTGGATGAGCTGCACTACCTGAGCCACTTGTGTAGGTTGTAGACTCCGTCTCATGCTACCACTAGAGTGAAAGCACCGCCAGCATTCAAAAGTGACCAAAACATCAGCCAGGAAGCATAGGAACTGAGAAGTGGTCTGTGGTCACCACCTGCAGAACCACTCCTTTATTGGGGGTGTCTTGCTAATTGCCTATAATTTCCACCTGTTGTCTATTCCATTTGCACAACACCATGTGAAATTTATTGTCAATCAGTGTTGCTTCCTAAGTGGACAGTTTGATTTCACAGAAGTGTGATTGACTTGGAGTTACATTGTGTTGTTTAAGTGTTCCCTTTATTTTTTTGAGCAGTGTATAAGATGTCACTTCAATCAATTATCATGTAGCTGCATGTCAATAAAATGCCAATGTTTATTTCTGAATTATACATAATCCCATTGAAAGAAGTTTCTTTCAATTCAGGGATTTGAAAAGTGCACCCACACACCTTCCTTTTATACCAAAGAGTTGAAAAAAACATTGATTTGGTCTCTACTGACAAGATGCCTCGTGTGATGTATTCTGATATTTCTCGACGCTGGAAAGATTGTTAGAATTGTTGACTCTGCTCTTCTGTGCATATTCAGCTCCATCACATCCTGACACTTGAGTGTAAGTCTGTGTGACAGAGAGAGAGAAGAGAAAGAAAGAGAAGAGCGAGAGACAGATAGAGAACGAGAGAGGAGAAGAGAGAGAGACGCAACTCCTCTAAAGGGCTGCTACTGATGATGCTACTGGAAGAGTGAACCTGCCTGCTGCAAGGTAAAGATGAAAAGTGATCTGGGTGTCTTTTATGAGGGTTTAGAACCGTGTTCAAAGAGCCAGCTACGGGAGGATGCCGTTGAGAGCCTGAGCACAGTCTTACTGGGTCATTGATCAGCCTCACAAAATAGCCTCATCAAGAGAATCCTCCCCGTCTGAAAGATTAGACACGGATCGCAATTATCTCTGTCTTTACTCATAAGGCCTCACTTATAAGAAATAATATTGAGTTATTAAGAGATGAATGGCCTGATAGCCCGGCTTTGCACCTCTTCCCTCCCCTCCTCCATCATCCGCAGAGCACTCTTGAAAGAGGAGCTACCCTCTCTTTATCCCGTCTTCAGCTATCCAGAGGATGTCAATGAGATGCAAGGTAGATTTGACTGATATTGTCAGACACATACTTGAAAGATAATCATTTCTGAAAGTGTTTGGCCCTGCCATGACGAACATCCACACAAGAGTGTCATCAGTCTCTTAGAATCTGTCCAAGAACCAAAAAGGGGAGGACTAGGTACTCAAACATATGTATAGTTATTAAAAATGACACATGATTGGCAGAAGTTCTACCACCAAGATCAGGTTTGAATAGTGAAGACTAAAACGTATTGTGGAAGTTTGTAGTGAGAAGATGACCAGTTATTCAGAACATTCATGTATGTCCATCAACGCCTTTGCAACAGAAATATAATTTGACGTTTGGAAATGTTGGAAACCTTTTATGTATACATATTCAAAGAAGAGTCACTGAGAGCATCAAACAGTCCTTTTCTTTTATCCCATGTAGTCATGAGTTTCTCCCAGCCTCAGACATATTAGTGTTATGATTTCTGCAGACCTGGTGCAGTGTGTGTTGGTATTACTGCAGAGTGCGTCCAGTTGTGTGTGTTGGTATTACTGCAGAGTGTGTCCAGTTGTGTGTGTTGGTATTACTACAGAGTGTGTCTAGTTGTGTGTGTTGGTATTACTGCAGAGTGTGTCCAGTTGTGTGTGTTGGTATTACTACAGAGTGTGTCCAGTTGTGTGTGTTGGTATTACTACAGAGTGTGTCCAGTTGTGTGTGTTGGTATTACTGCAGAGTGTGTCCAGTTGTGTGTGTTGGTATTACTACAGAGTGTGTCCAGTTGTGTGTGTTGGTATTACTACAGAGTGTGTCCAGTTGTGTGTGTTGGTATTACTGCAGAGTGTGTCCAGTTGTGTGTGTTGGTATTACTGCAGAGTGTGTCCAGTTGTGTGTGTTGGTATTACTACAGAGTGTGTCTAGTTGTGTGTGTTGGTATTACTACAGAGTGTGTCCAGTTGTGTGTGTTGGTATTACTGACAGAGTGTGTCTAGTTGTGTGTGTTGGTATTACTACAGAGTGTGTCCAGTTGTGTGTGTTGGTATTACTACAGAGGTGTCTAGTTGTGTGTGTTGGTATTACTACAGAGTGTGTCCAGTTGTGTGTGTTGGTATTACTACAGAGTGTGTCTAGTTGTGTGTGTTGGTATTACTACAGAGTGTGTCTAGTTGTGTGTGTTGGTATTACTACAGAGTGTGTCCAGTTGTGTGTGTTGGTATTACTGCTGAGTGTGTCCAGTTGTGTGTGTTGGTATTACTACAGAGTGTGTCCAGTTGTGTGTGTTGGTATTACTACAGAGTGTGTCCAGTTGAGTGTGTTGGTATTACTACAGAGTGTGTCCAGTTGTGTGTGTTGGTATTACTACAGAGTGTGTCCAGTTGTGTGTGTTGGTATTACTACAGAGTGTCTAGTTGTGTGTGTTGGTATTACTACAGAGTGTGTCTAGTTGTGTGTGTTGGTATTACTACAGAGTGTGTCTAGTTGTGTGTGTTGGTATTACTACAGAGTGTGTCTAGTTGTGTGTGTTGGTATTACTACAGAGTGTGTCCAGTTGTGTGTGTTGGTATTACTACAGAGTGTGCCAGTTGTGTGTGTTGGTATTACTACAGAGAGTGTATCCAGTTGTGTGTGTTGGTATTACTACAGAGTGTGTCCAGTTGTGTGTGTTGGTATTACTACAGAGTGTGTCCAGTTGTGTGTGTTGGTATTACTACAGAGTGTGTCTAGTTGTGTGTGTTGGTATTACTACAGAGTGTCTAGTTGTGTGTGTTGGTATTACTACAGAGTGTGTCCAGTTGTGTGTGTTGGTATTACTACAGAGTGTGTCCAGTTGTGTGTGTTGGTATTACTACAGAGTGTGTCCAGTTGTGTGTGTTGGTATTACTACAGAGTGTGTCCAGTTGTGTGTGTTGGTATTACTACAGAGTGTGTCCAGTTGTGTGTGTTGGTATTACTACAGAGTGTGTCCAGTTGTGTGTGTTGGTATTACTACAGAGTGTGTCCAGTTGTGTGTGTTGGTATTACAACAGAGTGTCTAGTTGTGTGTGTTGGTATTACTACAGAGTGTCTAGTTGTGTGTGTTGGTATTACTACAGAGTGTCTAGTTGTGTGTGTTGGTATTACTACAGAGTGTGTCCAGTTGTGTGTGTTGGTATTACTACAGAGTGTGTCCAGTTGTGTGTGTTGGTATTACTACAGAGTGTGTCCAGTTGTGTGTGTTGGTATTACTACAGAGTGTGTCCAGTTGTGTGTGTTGGTATTACTACAGAGTGTGTCCAGTTGTGTGTGTTGGTATTACTACAGAGTGTGTCCAGTTGTGTGTGTTGGTATTACTACAGAGTGTGTCCAGTTGTGTGTGTTGGTATTACTACAGAGTGTGTCCAGTTGTGTGTGTTGGTATTACTGCAGAGTGTGTCCAGTTGTGTGTGTTGGTATTACTACAGAGTGTGTCCAGTTGTGTGTGTTGGTATTACTACAGAGTGTGTGTTGGTATTACTACAGAGTGTGTCCAGTTGTGTGTGTTGGTATTACTACAGAGTGTGTCCAGTTGTGTGTGTTGGTATTACTACAGAGTGTGTCCAGTTGTGTGTGTTGGTATTACTACAGAGTGTGTCCAGTTGTGTGTGTTGGTATTACTGAAGAGTGTGTGTCCAGTTGTGTGTGTTGGTATTACTACAGAGTGTGTCCAGTTGTGTGTGTTGGTATTACTACAGAGTGTGTCCAGTTGTGTGTGTTGGTATTACTGCAGAGTGTGTGTCCAGTTGTGTGTGTTGGTATTACTACAGAGTGTGTCCAGTTGTGTGTGTTGGTATTACTACAGAGTGTGTCCAGTTGTGTGTGTTGGTATTACTACAGAGTGTGTCCAGTTGTGTGTGTTGGTATTACTACAGAGTGTGTCCAGTTGTGTGTGTTGGTATTACTACAGAGTGTGTCCAGTTGTGTGTGTTGGTATTACTACCGAGAGTGTGTCCAGTTGTGTGTGTTGGTATTACTACAGAGTGTGTCCAGTTGTGTGTGTTGGTATTACTACAGAGTGTCCAGTTGTGTGTGTTGGTATTACTACAGAGTGTGTCCAGTTGTGTGTGTTGGTATTACTACAGAGGTGTGTCCAGTTGTGTGTGTTGGTATTACTACAGAGTGTGTCCAGTTGTGTGTGTTGGTATTACTACAGAGTGTGTCTAGTTGTGTGTGTTGGTATTACTACAGAGTGTCTAGTTGTGTGTGTTGGTATTACTACAGAGTGTGTCCAGTTGTGTGTGTTGGTATTACTACAGAGTGTGTCCAGTTGTGTGTGTTGGTATTACTACAGAGTGTGTCTAGTTGTGTGTGTTGGTATTACTACAGAGGTGTCTAGTTGTGTGTGTTGGTATTACTACAGAGTGTGTCTAGTTGTGTGTGTTGGTATTACTACAGAGTGTCTAGTTGTGTGTGTTGGTATTACTACAGAGTGTGTCTAGTTGTGTGTGTTGGTATTACTACAGAGTGTGTCCAGTTGTGTGTGTTGGTATTACTACAGAGTGTGTCTAGTTGTGTGTGTTGGTATTACTACAGAGTGTGTCCAGTTGTGTGTGTTGGTATTACTACAGAGTGTGCCAGTTGTGTGTGTTGGTATTACTACAGAGTGTGTGTTCAGTTGTGTGTGTTGGTATTACTACAGAGTGTGCCTAGTTGTGTGTGTTGGTATTACTACAGAGTGTGTCTAGTTGTGTGTGTTGGTATTACTACAGAGTGTGTCCAGTTGTGTGTGTTGGTATTACTACAGAGTGTCTAGTTGTGTGTGTTGGTATTACTACAGAGTGTGTCTAGTTGTGTGTGTTGGTATTACTACAGAGTGTGTCTAGTTGTGTGTGTTGGTATTACTACAGAGTGTGTCCAGTTGTGTGTGTTGGTATTACTACAGAGTGTGTCCAGTTGTGTGTGTTGGTATTACTACAGAGTGTCCAGTTGTGTGTGTTGGTATTACTACAGAGAGTGTGTCCAGTTGTGTGTGTTGGTATTACTACAGAGTGTGTCCAGTTGTGTGTGTTGGTATTACTACAGAGTGTGTCCAGTTGTGTGTGTTGGTATTACTACAGAGGTGTGTCCAGTTGTGTGTGTTGGTATTACTACAGAGTGTGTCCAGTTGTGTGTGTTGGTATTACTACAGAGTGTGTCCAGTTGTGTGTGTTGGTATTACTACAGAGTGTGTCCAGTTGTGTGTGTTGGTATTACTACAGAGTGTGTCCAGTTGTGTGAGTTGGTATTACTACAGAGTGTGTCCAGGTGTGTGTGTTGGTATTACTACAGAGTGTGTCTAGTTGTGTGTGTTGGTATTACTACAGAGTGTGTCCAGTTGTGTGTGTTGGTATTACTACAGAGTGTGTCCAGTTGTGTGTGTTGGTATTACTACAGAGTGTGTCCAGTTGTGTGTGTTGGTATTACTACAGAGTGTGTCTAGTTGTGTGTGTTGGTATTACTACAGAGTGTGTCCAGTTGTGTGTGTTGGTATTACTACAGAGTGTGTCCAGTTGTGTGTGTTGGTATTACTACAGAGTGTGTCTAGTTGTGTGTGTTGGTATTACTACAGAGTGTGTCTAGTTGTGTGTGTTGGTATTACTACAGAGTGTGTCTAGTTGTGTGTGTTGGTATTACTACAGAGTGTGTCTAGTTGTGTGTGTCGGTATTACTACAGAGTGTCTAGTTGTGTGTGTTGGTATTACTACAGAGTGTGTACAGTTGTGTGTGTTGGTATTACTACAGAGTGTGTCCAGTTGTGTGTGTTGGTATTACTACAGAGTGTGTACAGTTGTGTGTGTTGGTATTACTACAGAGTGTGTCCAGTTGTGTGTGTTGGTATTACTACAGAGTGTGTCCAGTTGTGTGTGTTGGTATTACTACAGAGTGTGTCCAGTTGTGTGTCTTGGTATTACTACAGAGTGTGTCCAGTTGTGTGTGTTGGTATTACTACAGAGTGTCTAGTTGTGTGTGTTGGTATTACTACAGAGTGTGTCTAGTTGTGTGTGTTGGTATTACTACAGAGTGTCTAGTTGTGTGTGTTGGTATTACTACAGAGAGTGTGTCCAGTTGTGTGTGTTGGTATTACTACAGAGAGTGTGTCCAGTTGTGTGTGTTGGTATTACTACAGAGTGTGTCCAGTTGTGTGTGTTGGTATTACTACAGAGTGTGTCCAGTTGTGTGTGTTGGTATTACTACAGAGTGTGTCCAGTTGTGTGTGTTGGTATTACTACAGAGTGTGTCCAGTTGTGTGTGTTGGTATTACTACAGAGTGTGTCCAGTTGTGTGTGTTGGTATTACTACAGAGTGTGTCTAGTTGTGTGTGTTGGTATTACTACAGAGTGTGTCCAGTTGTGTGTGTTGGTATTACTACAGAGTGTGTCCAGTTGTGTGTGTTGGTATTACTACAGAGTGTGTCCAGTTGTGTGTGTTGGTATTACTACAGAGTGTGTCCAGTTGTGTGTGTTGGTATTACTACAGAGTGTGTCTAGTTGTGTGTGTTGGTATTACTACAGAGTGTGTCCAGTTGTGTGTGTTGGTATTACTACAGAGTGTGTCCAGTTGTGTGTGTTGGTATTACTACAGAGTGTGTCCAGTTGTGTGTGTTGGTATTACTACAGAGTGTGTCCAGTTGTGTGTGTTGGTATTACTGCAGTGTGTCCAGTTGTGTGTGTTGGTATTACTACAGTGTGTCCAGTTGTGTGTGTTGGTATTACTACAGTGTGTCCAGTTGTGTGTGTTGGTATTACTACAGAGTGTGTCCAGTTGTGTGTGTTGGTATTACTACAGAGTGTGTCCAGTTGTGTGTGTTGGTATTACTACAGAGTGTGTCCAGTTGTGTGTGTTGGTATTACTACAGAGTGTGTCCAGTTGTGTGTGTTGGTATTACTACAGAGTGTGTCCAGTTGTGTGTGTTGGTATTACTACAGAGGTGTGTCCAGTTGTGTGTGTTGGTATTACTACAGAGTGTGTCCAGTTGTGTGTGTTGGTATTACTACAGAGTGTGTCCAGTTGTGTGTGTTGGTATTACTACAGAGTGTGTCCAGTTGTGTGTGTTGGTATTACTACAGAGTGTGTCCAGTTGTGTGTGTTGGTATTACTACAGAGTGTGTCCAGTTGTGTGTGTTGGTATTACTACAGAGTGTGTCCAGTTGTGTGTGTTGGTATTACTACAGAGTGTGTCCAGTTGTGTGTGTTGGTATTACTACAGAGTGTGTCCAGTTGTGTGTGTTGGTATTACTACAGAGTGTGTCCAGTTGTGTGTGTTGGTATTACTACAGAGTGTGTCCAGTTGTGTGTGTTGGTATTACTACAGAGTGTGTCCAGTTGTGTGTGTTGGTATTACTACAGAGTGTGTCCAGTTGTGTGTGTTGGTATTACTACAGAGTGTGTCCAGTTGTGTGTGTTGGTATTACTACAGAGTGTGTCCAGTTGTGTGTGTTGGTATTACTACAGAGTGTGTCCAGTTGTGTGTGTTGGTATTACTACAGAGTGTGTCCAGTTGTGTGTGTTGGTATTACTACAGAGTGTGTCCAGTTGTGTGTGTTGGTATTACTACAGAGTGTGTCCAGTTGTGTGTGTTGGTATTACTACAGAGTGTGTCCAGTTGTGTGTGTTGGTATTACTACAGAGTGTGTCCAGTTGTGTGTGTTGGTATTACTACAGAGTGTGTCTAGTTGTGTGTGTTGGTATTACTACAGAGTGTGTCCAGTTGTGTGTGTTGGTATTACTACAGAGTGTGTCCAGTTGTGTGTGTTGGTATTACTACAGAGTGTGTCCAGTTGTGTGTGTTGGTATTACTACAGAGTGTGTCCAGTTGTGTGTGTTGGTATTACTACAGAGTGTGTCCAGTTGTGTGTGTTGGTATTACTACAGAGTGTGTCCAGTTGTGTGTGTTGGTATTACTACAGAGTGTGCCAGTTGTGTGTGTTGGTATTACTACAGAGTGTGTCCAGTTGTGTGTGTTGGTATTACTACAGAGTGTGTCTAGTTGTGTGTGTTGGTATTACTACAGAGTGTGCCAGTTGTGTGTGTTGGTATTACTACAGAGTGTGTCTAGTTGTGTGTGTTGGTATTACTACAGAGTGTCTAGTTGTGTGTGTTGGTATTACTACAGAGTGTGTCCAGTTGTGTGTGTTGGTATTACTACAGAGTGTGTCCAGTTGTGTGTGTTGGTATTACTACAGAGTGTGTCCAGTTGTGTGTGTTGGTATTACTACAGAGTGTGTCCAGTTGTGTGTGTTGGTATTACTACAGAGTGTGTCCAGTTGTGTGTGTTGGTATTACTACAGAGTGTGTCCAGTTGTGTGTGTTGGTATTACTACAGAGTGTGTCCAGTTGTGTGTGTTGGTATTACTACAGAGTGTGTCCAGTTGTGTGTGTTGGTATTACTACAGAGTGTGTCCAGTTGTGTGTGTTGGTATTACTACAGAGTGTGTCCAGTTGTGTGTGTTGGTATTACTACAGAGTGTGTCCAGTTGTGTGTGTTGGTATTACTACAGAGTGTGTCCAGTTGTGTGTGTTGGTATTACTACAGAGTGTGTCCAGTTGTGTGTGTTGGTATTACTACAGAGTGTGTCCAGTTGTGTGTGTTGGTATTACTACAGAGTGTGTCCAGTTGTGTGTGTTGGTATTACTACAGAGTGTGTCCAGTTGTGTGTGTTGGTATTACTACAGAGTGTGTCCAGTTGTGTGTGTTGGTATTACTACAGAGTGTGTCCAGTTGTGTGTGTTGGTATTACTACAGAGTGTGTCCAGTTGTGTGTGTTGGTATTACTACAGAGTGTGTCCAGTTGTGTGTGTTGGTATTACTACAGAGTGTGTCCAGTTGTGTGTGTTGGTATTACTACAGAGTGTGTCCAGTTGTGTGTGTTGGTATTACTACAGAGTGTGTCCAGTTGTGTGTGTTGGTATTACTACAGAGTGTGTCCAGTTGTGTGTGTTGGTATTACTACAGAGTGTGTCCAGTTGTGTGTGTTGGTATTACTACAGAGTGTGTCCAGTTGTGTGTGTTGGTATTACTACAGAGTGTGTCCAGTTGTGTGTGTTGGTATTACTACAGAGTGTGTCCAGTTGTGTGTGTTGGTATTACTACAGAGTGTGTCCAGTTGTGTGTGTTGGTATTACTACAGAGTGTCCAGTTGTGTGTGTTGGTATTACTACAGATGTGTCCAGTTGTGTGTGTTGGTATTACTACAGAGTGTGTCCAGTTGTGTGTGTTGGTATTACTACAGAGTGTGTCCAGTTGTGTGTGTTGGTATTACTACAGAGTGTGTCCAGTTGTGTGTGTTGGTATTACTACAGAGTGTGTCCAGTTGTGTGTGTTGGTATTACTACAGAGTGTGTCCAGTTGTGTGTGTTGGTATTACTACAGAGTGTGTCCAGTTGTGTGTGTTGGTATTACTACAGAGTGTGTCCAGTTGTGTGTGTTGGTATTACTACAGAGTGTGTCCAGTTGTGTGTGTTGGTATTACTACAGAGTGTGTCTAGTTGTGTGTGTTGGTATTACTACAGAGTGTGTCCAGTTGTGTGTGTTGGTATTACTACAGAGTGTGTCCAGTTGTGTGTGTTGGTATTACTACAGAGTGTGTCCAGTTGTGTGTGTTGGTATTACTACAGAGTGTGTCCAGTTGTGTGTGTTGGTATTACTACAGAGTGTGTCTAGTTGTGTGTGTTGGTATTACTACAGAGTGTGTCCAGTTGTGTGTGTTGGTATTACTACAGAGTGTGTCCAGTTGTGTGTGTTGGTATTACTACAGAGTGTGTCCAGTTGTGTGTGTTGGTATTACTACAGAGTGTGTCTAGTTGTGTGTGTTGGTATTACTACAGAGTGTGTCCAGTTGTGTGTGTTGGTATTACTACAGAGTGTGTCCAGTTGTGTGTGTTGGTATTACTACAGAGTGTGTCCAGTTGTGTGTGTTGGTATTACTACAGAGTGTGTCCAGTTGTGTGTGTTGGTATTACTACAGAGTGTGTCCAGTTGTGTGTGTTGGTATTACTACAGAGTGTGTCCAGTTGTGTGTGTTGGTATTACTACAGAGTGTGTCCAGTTGTGTGTGTTGGTATTACTACAGAGTGTGTCCAGTTGTGTGTGTTGGTATTACTACAGAGTGTGTCCAGTTGTGTGTGTTGGTATTACTACAGAGTGTGTCCAGTTGTGTGTGTTGGTATTACTACAGAGTGTGTCCAGTTGTGTGTGTTGGTATTACTACAGAGTGTGTCCAGTTGTGTGTGTTGGTATTACTACAGAGTGTGTCCAGTTGTGTGTGTTGGTATTACTACAGAGTGTGTCCAGTTGTGTGTGTTGGTATTACTACAGAGTGTGTCCAGTTGTGTGTGTTGGTATTACTACAGAGTGTGTCCAGTTGTGTGTGTTGGTATTACTACAGAGTGTGTCCAGTTGTGTGTGTTGGTATTACTACAGAGTGTGTCCAGTTGTGTGTGTTGGTATTACTACAGAGTGTGTCCAGTTGTGTGTGTTGGTATTACTACAGAGTGTGTCCAGTTGTGTGTGTTGGTATTACTACAGAGTGTGTCCAGTTGTGTGTGTTGGTATTACTACAGAGTGTGTCCAGTTGTGTGTGTTGGTATTACTACAGAGTGTGTCCAGTTGTGTGTGTTGGTATTACTACAGAGTGTGTCCAGTTGTGTGTGTTGGTATTACTACAGAGTGTGTCCAGTTGTGTGTGTTGGTATTACTACAGAGTGTGTCCAGTTGTGTGTGTTGGTATTACTACAGAGTGTGTCCAGTTGTGTGTGTTGGTATTACTACAGAGTGTGTCCAGTTGTGTGTGTTGGTATTACTACAGAGTGTGTCCAGTTGTGTGTGTTGGTATTACTACAGAGTGTGTCCAGTTGTGTGTGTTGGTATTACTACAGAGTGTGTCCAGTTGTGTGTGTTGGTATTACTACAGAGTGTGTCCAGTTGTGTGTGTTGGTATTACTACAGAGTGTGTCCAGTTGTGTGTGTTGGTATTACTACAGAGTGTGTCCAGTTGTGTGTGTTGGTATTACTACAGAGTGTGTCTAGTTGTGTGTGTTGGTATTACTACAGAGTGTGTCTAGTTGTGTGTGTTGGTATTACTACAGAGTGTCCAGTTGTGTGTGTTGGTATTACTACAGAGTGTGTCCAGTTGTGTGTGTTGGTATTACTACAGAGTGTGTCTAGTTGTGTGTGTTGGTATTACTACAGAGTGTGTCCAGTTGTGTGTGTTGGTATTACTACAGAGTGTGTCCAGTTGTGTGTGTTGGTATTACTACAGAGGTGTCCAGTTGTGTGTGTTGGTATTACTACAGAGTGTGTCCAGTTGTGTGTGTTGGTATTACTACAGAGTGTGTCCAGTTGTGTGTGTTGGTATTACTACAGAGTGTGTCCAGTTGTGTGTGTTGGTATTACTACAGAGTGTGTCCAGTTGTGTGTGTTGGTATTACTACAGAGTGTGTCCAGTTGTGTGTGTTGGTATTACTACAGAGTGTGTCCAGTTGTGTGTGTTGGTATTACTACAGAGTGTGTCCAGTTGTGTGTGTTGGTATTACTACAGAGTGTGTCCAGTTGTGTGTGTTGGTATTACTACAGAGTGTGTCCAGTTGTGTGTGTTGGTATTACTACAGAGTGTGTCCAGTTGTGTGTGTTGGTATTACTACAGAGTGTGTCCAGTTGTGTGTGTTGGTATTACTACAGAGTGTGTCTAGTTGTGTGTGTTGGTATTACTACAGAGTGTGTCTAGTTGTGTGTGTTGGTATTACTACAGAGTGTCCAGTTGTGTGTGTTGGTATTACTACAGAGTGTCCAGTTGTGTGTGTTGGTATTACTACAGAGTGTCCAGTTGTGTGTGTTGGTATTACTACAGAGTGTGTCTAGTTGTGTGTGTTGGTATTACTACAGAGTGTGTCCAGTTGTGTGTGTTGGTATTACTACAGAGTGTGTCTAGTTGTGTGTGTTGGTATTACTACAGAGTGTGTCTAGTTGTGTGTGTTGGTATTACTACAGAGTGTGTCCAGTTGTGTGTGTTGGTATTACTACAGAGTGTGCCCAGTTGTGTGTGTTGGTATTACTACAGAGTGTGTCCAGTTGTGTGTGTTGGTATTACTACAGAGTGTGTCCAGTTGTGTGTGTTGGTATTACTACAGAGTGTGTCCAGTTGTGTGTGTTGGTATTACTCCAGAGTGTGTCCAGTTGTGTGTGTGTTGGTATTACTACAGAGTGTGTCCAGTTGTGTGTGTTGGTATTACTACAGAGTGTGTCCAGTTGTGTGTGTTGGTATTACTACAGAGAGTGTATCCAGTTGTGTGTGTTGGTATTACTGCAGAGTGTGTCCAGTTGTGTGTGTTGGTATTACTACAGAGTGTGTCCAGTTGTGTGTGTTGGTATTACTACAGAGTGTGTCCAGTTGTGTGTGTTGGTATTACTACAGAGTGTGTCCAGTTGTGTGTGTTGGTATTACTGCAGTGTGTCCAGTTGTGTGTGTTGGTATTACTACAGAGTGTGTCTAGTTGTGTGTGTTGGTATTACTACAGAGTGTGTCCAGTTGTGTGTGTTGGTATTACTACAGAGTGTGTCCAGTTATGTGTGTTGGTATTACTACAGAGTGTGTCCAGTTGTGTGTGTTGGTATTACTACAGAAAGTGTGTCCAGTTGTGTGTGTTGGTATTACTACAGAGTGTGTCCAGTTATGTGTGTTGGTATTACTACAGAGTGTGTGTTCAGTTGTGTGTGTTGGTATTACTACAGAGTGTGTCCAGTTGTGTGTGTTGGTATTACTACAGAGTGTGTCCAGTTGTGTGTGTTGGTATTACTACAGAGTGTCCAGTTGTGTGTGTTGGTATTACTAGAGTGTCCAGTTGTGTGTGTTGGTATTACTACAGAGTGTGTCCAGTTGTGTGTGTTGGTATTACTACAGAGTGTGTCCAGTTGTGTGTGTTGGTATTACTACAGAGTGTGTCCAGTTGTGGGTGTTGGTATTACTACAGACTGTGTCCAGTTGTGTGTGTTGGTATTACTACAGAGAGTGTCCAGTTGTGTGTGTTGGTATTACTACAGAGTGTGTCCGGTTGTGTGTGTTGGTCTTAGTACAGAGTGTGTCCAGTTGTGTGTGTTGGTATTACTACAGAGTGTGTCCAGTTGTGTGTTTTGGTATTACTACAGAGTGTGTCCAGTGGTGTGTGTTGGTATTACTGCAGAGTGTGTCCAGTTGTGTGTGTTGGTATTACTACAGAGTGTGTCCAGTTGTGTGTGTTGGTATTACTACAGAGTGTGTCCAGTTGTGTGTGTTGGTATTACTACAGAGTGTGTTCAGGTGTGTGTGTTGGTATTACTACAGAGTGTGTCCAGTTGTGTGTGTTGGTATTACTACAGAGTGTGTCTAGTTGTGTGTGTTGGTATTACTCCAGAGTGTGTCTAGTTGTGTGTGTTGGTATTACTACAGAGTGTCCAGTTGTGTGTGTTGGTATTACTACAGAGTGTGTCCAGTTGTGTGTGTTGGTATTACTACAGAGTGTGTCTAGTTGTGTGTGTTGGTATTACTACAGAGTGTGTCCAGTTGTGTGTGTTGGTATTACTACAGAGTGTGTCCAGTTGTGTGTGTTGGTATTACTACAGAGTGTCTAGTTGTGTGTGTTGGTATTACTACAGAGTGTCTAGTTGTGTGTGTTGGTATTACTACAGAGTGTGTCCAGTTGTGTGTGTTGGTATTACTACAGAGTGTGTCCAGTTGTGTGTGTTGGTATTACTACAGAGTGTGTCCAGTTGTGTGTGTTGGTATTACTACAGAGTGTGTCCAGTTGTGTGTGTTGGTATTACTACAGAGTGTGTCCTTTTGTGTGTGTTGGTATTACTCCAGAGTGTGTCCAGTTGTGTGTGTGTTGGTATTACTACAGAGTGTGTCCAGTTGTGTGTGTTGGTATTACTACAGAGTGTGTCCAGTTGTGTGTGTTGGTATTACTACAGAGAGTGTATCCAGTTGTGTGTGTTGGTATTACTGCAGAGTGTGTCCAGTTGTGTGTGTTGGTATTACTACAGAGTGTGTCCAGTTGTGTGTGTTGGTATTACTACAGAGTGTGTCCAGTTGTGTGTGTTGGTATTACTACAGAGTGTGTCCAGTTGTGTGTGTTGGTATTACTGCAGTGTGTCCAGTTGTGTGTGTTGGTATTACTACAGAGTGTGTCTAGTTGTGTGTGTTGGTATTACTACAGAGTGTGTCCAGTTGTGTGTGTTGGTATTACTACAGAGTGTGTCCAGTTGTGTGTGTTGGTATTACTACAGAGAGTGTCCAGTTATGTGTGTTGGTATTACTACAGAGTGTGTCCAGTTGTGTGTGTTGGTATTACTACAGAAAGTGTGTCCAGTTGTGTGTGTTGGTATTACTACAGAGTGTGTCCAGTTATGTGTGTTGGTATTACTACAGAGTGTGTGTTCAGTTGTGTGTGTTGGTATTACTACAGAGTGTGTCCAGTTGTGTGTGTTGGTATTACTACAGAGTGTGTCCAGTTATGTGTGTTGGTATTACTACAGAGTGTGTCCAGTTGTGTGTGTTGGTATTACTACAGAGTGTGTGTTCAGTTGTGTGTGTTGGTATTACTACAGAGTGTGTCCAGTTGTGTGTGTTGGTATTACTACAGAGTGTGTCCAGTTGTGTGTGTTGGTATTACTACAGAGTGTGTCCAGTTGTGTGTGTTGGTATTACTACAGAGTGTGTGTTCAGTTGTGTGTGTTGGTATTACTACAGAGTGTGTCTAGTTGTGTGTGTTGGTATTACTACAGAGTGTGTGTTCAGTTGTGTGTGTTGGTATTACTACAGAGTGTGTCCAGTTGTGTGTGTTGGTATTACTACAGAGTGTGTCCAGTTGTGTGTGTTGGTATTACTACAGAGTGTCTAGTTGTGTGTGTTGGTATTACTCCAGAGAGTGTCCAGTTGTGTGTGTTGGTATTACTACAGAGTGTGTCCAGTTGTGTGTGTTGGTATTACTACAGAGTGTGTCCAGTTGTGTGTGTTGGTATTACTCCAGAGAGTGTCCAGTTGTGTGTGTTGGTATTACTACAGAGTGTGTCCAGTTGTGTGTGTTGGTATTACTACAGAGTGTGTCCAGTTGTGTGTGTTGGTATTACTACAGAGTGTGTCCAGGTGTGTGTGTTGGTATTACTACAGAGTGTGTCCAGTTGTGTGTGTTGGTATTACTACAGAGTGTGTCCAGTTGTGTGTGTTGGTATTACTACAGAGTGTGTCCAGTTGTGTGTGTTGGTATTACTACAGAGTGTGTCCAGTTGTGTGTGTTGGTATTACTACAGAGTGTGTCCAGTTGTGTGTGTTGGTATTACTACAGAGTGTGTCCAGTTGTGTGTGTTGGTATTACTACAGAGTGTCTAGTTGTGTGTGTTGGTATTACTACAGAGTGTGTCCAGTGGTGTGTGTTGGTATTACTGCAGAGTGTGTCCAGTTGTGTGTGTTGGTATTACTACAGAGTGTGTCCAGTTGTGTGTGTTGGTATTACTGCAGAGTGTGTCTAGTTGTGTGTGTTGGTATTACTGCAGAGTGTGTCTAGTTGTGTGTGTTGGTATTACTACAGAGTGTCCAGTTGTGTGTGTGTTGGTATTACTACAGAGTGTGTCCAGTTGTGTGTGTTGGTATTACTACAGAGTGTGTCTAGTTGTGTGTGTTGGTATTACTACAGTGTGTCCAGTTGTGTGTGTTGGTATTATTACAGTGTGTCCAGTTGTGTGTGTTGGTATTACTACAGAGTGTGTCTAGTTGTGTGTGTTGGTATTACTACAGAGTGTGTCCAGTTGTGTGTGTTGGTATTACTACAGAGTGTGTCCAGTTATGTGTGTTGGTATTACTCCAGAGTGTGTCCAGTTGTGTGTGTTGGTATTACTACAGAGTGTGTCCAGTTGTGTGTGTTGGTATTACTACAGAGTGTGTGTTCAGTTGTGTGTGTTGGTATTACTACAGAGTGTGTCCAGTTGTGTGTGTTGGTATTACTACAGAGTGTGTCTAGTTGTGTGTGTTGGTATTACTACAGAGTGTGTCCAGTTGTGTGTGTTGGTATTACTACAGAGTGTGTCTAGTTGTGTGTGTTGGTATTACTACAGAGTGTGTCCAGTTGTGTGTGTTGGTATTACTACAGAGTGTGTCCAGTTGTGTGTGTTGGTATTACTACAGAGTGTGTCCAGTTGTGTGTGTTGGTATTACTACAGAGTGTGTCCAGTTGTGTGTGTTGGTATTACTACAGAGTGTGTCCAGTTGTGTGTGTTGGTATTACTACAGAGAGTGTGTCCAGTTGTGTGTGTTGGTATTACTGCAGAGTGTGTCCAGTTGTGTGTGTTGGTATTACTACAGAGTGTGTCCAGTTGTGTGTGTTGGTATTACTACAGAGTGTGTCCAGTTGTGTGTGTTGGTATTACTACAGAGTGTGTCCAGTTGTGTGTGTTGGTATTACTGCAGTGTGTCCAGTTGTGTGTGTTGGTATTACTACAGTGTGTCCAGCTGTGTGTTGGTATTACTACAGTGTGTCCAGTTGTGTGTGTTGGTATTACTACAGAGTGTGTCTAGTTGTGTGTGTTGGTATTACTACAGAGTGTGTCCAGTTGTGTGTGTTGGTATTACTACAGAGTGTGTCCAGTTATGTGTGTTGGTATTACTACAGAGTGTGTCCAGTTGTGTGTGTTGGTATTACTACAGAGAGTGTGTCCAGTTGTGTGTGTTGGTATTACTACAGAGTGTGTCCAGTTGTGTGTGTTGGTATTACTACAGAGTGTCCAGTTATGTGTGTTGGTATTACTACAGACTGTGTCCAGTTGTGTGTGTTGGTATTACTACAGAGTGTGTCCAGTTGTGAGTGTTGGTATTACTACAGGGTGTGTCCAGTTGTGTGTGTTGGTATTACTACAGAGTGTGTCCAGTTGTGTGTGTTGGTATTACTACAGAGTGTGTCCAGTTGTGTGTGTTGGTATTACTACAGATAGTGTGTCCAGTTATGTGTGTTGGTATTACTGCAGAGTGTGTCCAGTTGTGTTTGTTGGTATTACTACAGAGTGTGTCCAGTTATGTGTGTTGGTATTACTACAGAGTGTGTCCAGTTGTGTGTGTTGGTATTACTACAGAGTGTGTCCAGTTGTGTGTGTTGGTATTACTACAGAGTGTGTCCAGTTGTGTGTGTTGGTATTACTACAGAGTGTCTAGTTATGTGTGTTGGTATTACTACAGAGTGTGTCCAGTTGTGTGTGTTGGTATTACTACAGAGTGTCCAGTTATGTGTGTTGGTATTACTACAGAGTGTGTCCAGTTGTGTGTATTGGTATTACTACAGAGTGTGTCTAGTTGTGTGTGTTGGTATTACTACAGAGTGTGTCTAGTTGTGTGTGTTGGTATTACTACAGAGTGTGTCCAGTTGTGTGTGTTGGTATTACTACAGAGTGTGTCCAGTTGTGTGTGTTGGTATTACTACAGAGTGTGTCCAGTTGTGTGTGTTGGTATTACTACAGAGTGTCCAGTTATGTGTGTTGGTATTACTACAGAGTGTGTCCAGTTGTGTGTGTTGGTATTACTACAGAGTGTGTCCAGTTGTGTGTGTTGGTATTACTACAGAGTGTGTCCAGTTGTGTGTGTTGGTATTACTACAGAGTGTGTCTAGTTGTGTGTGTTGGTATTACTACAGAGTGTGTCCAGTTGTGTGTGTTGGTATTACTACAGAGTGTGTCCAGTTGTGTGTGTTGGTATTACTACAGAGTGTGTCTAGTTGTGTGTGTTGGTATTACTACAGAGTGTGTCCAGTTGTGTGTGTTGGTATTACTACAGAGTGTGTCCAGTTATGTGTGTTGGTATTACTGCAGAGTGTGTGTCCAGTTGTGTGTGTTGGTATTACTACAGAGTGTGTCTAGTTGTGTGTGTTGGTATTACTACAGAGTGTGTCCAGTTGTGTGTGTTGGTATTACTACAGAGTGTGTCCAGTTATGTGTGTTGGTATTACTACAGAGTGTGTCCAGTTGTGTGTGTTGGTATTACTACAGAGTGTGTCCAGTTGTGTGTGTTGGTATTACTACAGAGTGTCCAGTTATGTGTGTTGGTATTACTACAGAGTGTGTCCAGTTGTGTGTGTTGGTATTACTACAGAGTGTGTCCAGTTGTGTGTGTTGGTATTACTACAGAGTGTGTCCAGTTGTGTGTGTTGGTATTACTACAGAGTGTGTCCAGTTGTGTGTGTTGGTATTACTACAGAGTGTGTCTAGTTGTGTGTGTTGGTATTACTACAGAGTGTCCAGTTGTGTGTGTTGGTATTACTACAGAGTGTGTCCAGTTGTGTGTGTTGGTATTACTACAGAGTGTGTCTAGTTGTGTGTGTTGGTATTACTACAGAGTGTGTCCAGTTGTGTGTGTTGGTATTACTACAGAGTGTGTCCAGTTGTGTGTGTTGGTATTACTACAGAGTGTGTCCAGTTGTGTGTGTTGGTATTACTACAGAGTGTGTCCAGTTGTGTGTGTTGGTATTACTACAGAGTGTGTCCAGTTGTGTGTGTTGGTATTACTACAGAGTGTGTCCAGTTGTGTGTGTTGGTATTACTACAGAGTGTGTCCAGTTGTGTGTGTTGGTATTACTACAGAGTGTCCAGTTGTGTGTGTTGGTATTACTACAGAGTGTGTCCAGTTGTGTGTGTTGGTATTACTACAGAGTGTGTCCAGTTGTGTGTGTTGGTATTACTACAGAGTGTGTCCAGTTGTGTGTGTTGGTATTACTACAGAGTGTGTCCAGTTGTGTGTGTTGGTATTACTACAGAGTGTGTCCAGTTGTGTGTGTTGGTATTACTACAGACTGTGTCCAGTTGTGTGTGTTGGTATTACTACAGAGTGTGTCCAGTTGTGAGTGTTGGTATTACTACAGAGTGTGTCCAGTTGTGTGTGTTGGTATTACTACAGAGTGTGTCCAGTTGTGTGTGTTGGTATTAGTACAGAGTGTGTCCAGTTGTGTGTGTTGGTATTACTACAGAGTGTGTCCAGTTGTGTGTGTTGGTATTACTACAGAGTGTGTCCAGTTGTGTGTGTTGGTATTACTACAGAGTGTGTCCAGTTGTGTGTGTTGGTATTACTACAGAGTGTGTCCAGTTGTGTGTGTTGGTATTACTACAGAGTGTGTCCAGTTGTGGGTGTTGGTATTACTACAGAGTGTGTCCAGTTGTGTGTGTTGGTATTACTACAGAGTGTGTCCAGTTGTGTGTGTTGGTATTACTACAGAGTGTGTCCAGTTGTGTGTGTTGGTATTACTACAGAGTGTCTAGTTGTGTGTGTTGGTATTACTACAGAGTGTGTCCAGTTGTGTGTGTTGGTATTACTACAGAGTGTGTCTAGTTGTGTGTGTTGGTATTACTACAGAGTGTGTCCAGTTGTGTGTGTTGGTATTACTACAGAGTGTGTCTAGTTGTGTGTGTTGGTATTACTACAGAGTGTGTCCAGTTGTGTGTGTTGGTATTACTACAGAGTGTGTCCAGTTGTGTGTGTTGGTATTACTACAGAGTGTCTAGTTGTGTGTGTTGGTATTACTACAGAGTGTGTCCAGTTGTGTGTGTTGGTATTACTACAGAGTGTGTCCAGTTGTGTGTGTTGGTATTACTACAGAGAGTGTCCAGTTGTGTGTGTTGGTATTACTACAGAGTGTGTCCAGTTGTGTGTGTTGGTATTACTACAGAGTGTGTCCAGTTGTGTGTGTTGGTATTACTACAGAGTGTGTCCAGTTGTGTGTGTTGGTATTACTACAGAGTGTGTCCAGTTGTGTGTGTTGGTATTACTACAGAGTGTGTCTAGTTGTGTGTGTTGGTATTACTACGAGTGTCCAGTTGTGTGTGTTGGTATTACTACAGAGTGTGTCCAGTTGTGTGTGTTGGTATTACTACAGGGTGTGTCCAGTTGTGTGTGTTGGTATTACTACAGAGTGTGTCTAGTTGTGTGTGTTGGTATTACTACAGAGTGTGTCCAGTTGTGTGTGTTGGTATTACTACAGAGTGTGTCTAGTTGTGTGTGTTGGTATTACTACAGAGTGTGTCTAGTTGTGTGTGTTGGTATTACTACAGAGTGTGTCCAGTTGTGTGTGTTGGTATTACTACAGAGTGTGCCCAGTTGTGTGTGTTGGTATTACTACAGAGTGTGTCCAGTTGTGTGTGTTGGTATTACTACAGAGTGTGTCCAGTTGTGTGTGTTGGTATTACTACAGAGTGTGTCCAGTTGTGTGTGTTGGTATTACTCCAGAGTGTGTCCAGTTGTGTGTGTGTTGGTATTACTACAGAGTGTGTCCAGTTGTGTGTGTTGGTATTACTACAGAGTGTGTCCAGTTGTGTGTGTTGGTATTACTACAGAGAGTGTATCCAGTTGTGTGTGTTGGTATTACTGCAGAGTGTGTCCAGTTGTGTGTGTTGGTATTACTACAGAGTGTGTCCAGTTGTGTGTGTTGGTATTACTACAGAGTGTGTCCAGTTGTGTGTGTTGGTATTACTACAGAGTGTGTCCAGTTGTGTGTGTTGGTATTACTGCAGTGTGTCCAGTTGTGTGTGTTGGTATTACTACAGAGTGTGTCTAGTTGTGTGTGTTGGTATTACTACAGAGTGTGTCCAGTTGTGTGTGTTGGTATTACTACAGAGTGTGTCCAGTTATGTGTGTTGGTATTACTACAGAGTGTGTCCAGTTGTGTGTGTTGGTATTACTACAGAAAGTGTGTCCAGTTGTGTGTGTTGGTATTACTACAGAGTGTGTCCAGTTATGTGTGTTGGTATTACTACAGAGTGTGTGTTCAGTTGTGTGTGTTGGTATTACTACAGAGTGTGTCCAGTTGTGTGTGTTGGTATTACTACAGAGTGTGTCCAGTTGTGTGTGTTGGTATTACTACAGAGTGTCCAGTTGTGTGTGTTGGTATTACTAGAGTGTCCAGTTGTGTGTGTTGGTATTACTACAGAGTGTGTCCAGTTGTGTGTGTTGGTATTACTACAGAGTGTGTCCAGTTGTGTGTGTTGGTATTACTACAGAGTGTGTCCAGTTGTGGGTGTTGGTATTACTACAGACTGTGTCCAGTTGTGTGTGTTGGTATTACTACAGAGAGTGTCCAGTTGTGTGTGTTGGTATTACTACAGAGTGTGTCCGGTTGTGTGTGTTGGTCTTAGTACAGAGTGTGTCCAGTTGTGTGTGTTGGTATTACTACAGAGTGTGTCCAGTTGTGTGTTTTGGTATTACTACAGAGTGTGTCCAGTGGTGTGTGTTGGTATTACTGCAGAGTGTGTCCAGTTGTGTGTGTTGGTATTACTACAGAGTGTGTCCAGTTGTGTGTGTTGGTATTACTACAGAGTGTGTCCAGTTGTGTGTGTTGGTATTACTACAGAGTGTGTTCAGGTGTGTGTGTTGGTATTACTACAGAGTGTGTCCAGTTGTGTGTGTTGGTATTACTACAGAGTGTGTCTAGTTGTGTGTGTTGGTATTACTCCAGAGTGTGTCTAGTTGTGTGTGTTGGTATTACTACAGAGTGTCCAGTTGTGTGTGTTGGTATTACTACAGAGTGTGTCCAGTTGTGTGTGTTGGTATTACTACAGAGTGTGTCTAGTTGTGTGTGTTGGTATTACTACAGAGTGTGTCCAGTTGTGTGTGTTGGTATTACTACAGAGTGTGTCCAGTTGTGTGTGTTGGTATTACTACAGAGTGTCTAGTTGTGTGTGTTGGTATTACTACAGAGTGTCTAGTTGTGTGTGTTGGTATTACTACAGAGTGTGTCCAGTTGTGTGTGTTGGTATTACTACAGAGTGTGTCCAGTTGTGTGTGTTGGTATTACTACAGAGTGTGTCCAGTTGTGTGTGTTGGTATTACTACAGAGTGTGTCCAGTTGTGTGTGTTGGTATTACTACAGAGTGTGTCCTTTTGTGTGTGTTGGTATTACTCCAGAGTGTGTCCAGTTGTGTGTGTGTTGGTATTACTACAGAGTGTGTCCAGTTGTGTGTGTTGGTATTACTACAGAGTGTGTCCAGTTGTGTGTGTTGGTATTACTACAGAGAGTGTATCCAGTTGTGTGTGTTGGTATTACTGCAGAGTGTGTCCAGTTGTGTGTGTTGGTATTACTACAGAGTGTGTCCAGTTGTGTGTGTTGGTATTACTACAGAGTGTGTCCAGTTGTGTGTGTTGGTATTACTACAGAGTGTGTCCAGTTGTGTGTGTTGGTATTACTGCAGTGTGTCCAGTTGTGTGTGTTGGTATTACTACAGAGTGTGTCTAGTTGTGTGTGTTGGTATTACTACAGAGTGTGTCCAGTTGTGTGTGTTGGTATTACTACAGAGTGTGTCCAGTTGTGTGTGTTGGTATTACTACAGAGAGTGTCCAGTTATGTGTGTTGGTATTACTACAGAGTGTGTCCAGTTGTGTGTGTTGGTATTACTACAGAAAGTGTGTCCAGTTGTGTGTGTTGGTATTACTACAGAGTGTGTCCAGTTATGTGTGTTGGTATTACTACAGAGTGTGTGTTCAGTTGTGTGTGTTGGTATTACTACAGAGTGTGTCCAGTTGTGTGTGTTGGTATTACTACAGAGTGTGTCCAGTTATGTGTGTTGGTATTACTACAGAGTGTGTCCAGTTGTGTGTGTTGGTATTACTACAGAGTGTGTGTTCAGTTGTGTGTGTTGGTATTACTACAGAGTGTGTCCAGTTGTGTGTGTTGGTATTACTACAGAGTGTGTCCAGTTGTGTGTGTTGGTATTACTACAGAGTGTGTCCAGTTGTGTGTGTTGGTATTACTACAGAGTGTGTGTTCAGTTGTGTGTGTTGGTATTACTACAGAGTGTGTCTAGTTGTGTGTGTTGGTATTACTACAGAGTGTGTGTTCAGTTGTGTGTGTTGGTATTACTACAGAGTGTGTCCAGTTGTGTGTGTTGGTATTACTACAGAGTGTGTCCAGTTGTGTGTGTTGGTATTACTACAGAGTGTCTAGTTGTGTGTGTTGGTATTACTCCAGAGAGTGTCCAGTTGTGTGTGTTGGTATTACTACAGAGTGTGTCCAGTGTTGTGTGTTGGTATTACTACAGAGTGTCCAGTTGTGTGTGTTGGTATTACTACAGAGTGTCCAGTTGTGTGTGTTGGTATTACTACAGAGTGTCCAGTTGTGTGTGTTGGTATTACTACAGAGTGTCCAGTTGTGTGTGTTGGTATTACTACAGAGTGTGTCTAGTTGTGTGTGTTGGTATTACTACAGAGTGTCCAGTTGTGTGTGTTGGTATTACTACAGAGTGTGTCTAGTTGTGTGTGTTGGTATTACTACAGAGTGTCCAGTTGTGTGTGTTGGTATTACTACAGAGTGTGTCTAGTTGTGTGTGTTGGTATTACTACAGAGTGTCCAGTTGTGTGTGTTGGTATTACTACAGAGTGTGTCCAGTTGTGTGTGTTGGTATTACTACAGAGTGTGTCCAGTTGTGTGTGTTGGTATTACTACAGAGTGTGTCTAGTTGTGTGTGTTGGTATTACTACAGAGTGTCCAGTTGTGTGTGTTGGTATTACTGCAGAGTGTGTCCAGTTGTGTGTGTTGGTATTACTACAGAGTGTGTCTAGTTGTGTGTGTTGGTATTACTACAGAGTGTCCAGTTGTGTGTGTTGGTATTACTACAGAGTGTGTCCAGTTGTGTGTGTTGGTATTACTACAGAGTGTCCAGTTGTGTGTGTTGGTATTACTACAGAGTGTCCAGTTGTGTGTGTTGGTATTACTACAGAGTGTGTCCAGTTGTGTGTGTTGGTATTACTACAGAGTGTGTCCAGTTGTGTGTGTTGGTATTACTACAGAGTGTGTCTAGTTGTGTGTGTTGGTATTACTACAGAGTGTCTAGTTGTGTGTGTTGGTATTACTACAGAGAGTGTCTAGTTGTGTGTGTTGGTATTACTACAGAGTGTGTCCAGTTGTGTGTGTTGGTATTACTACAGAGTGTGTCCAGTTGTGTGTGTTGGTATTACTACAGAGTGTCTAGTTGTGTGTGTTGGTATTACTACAGAGTGTCTAGTTGTGTGTGTTGGTATTACTACAGAGTGTCTAGTTGTGTGTGTTGGTATTACTACAGAGTGTCTAGTTGTGTGTGTTGGTATTACTACAGAGTGTGTCCAGTTGTGTGTGTTGGTATTACTACAGAGTGTGTCCAGTTGTGTGTGTTGGTATTACTACAGAGTGTCTAGTTGTGTGTGTTGGTATTACTACAGAGTGTCTAGTTGTGTGTGTTGGTATTACTACAGAGTGTCTAGTTGTGTGTGTTGGTATTACTACAGAGTGTCTAGTTGTGTGTGTTGGTATTACTACAGAGTGTCTAGTTGTGTGTGTTGGTATTACTACAGAGTGTGTCCAGTTGTGTGTGTTGGTATTACTACAGAGTGTCTAGTTGTGTGTGTTGGTATTACTACAGAGTGTCTAGTTGTGTGTGTTGGTATTACTACAGAGTGTGTCCAGTTGTGTGTGTTGGTATTACTACAGAGTGTGTCCAGTTGTGTGTGTTGGTATTACTACAGAGTGTGTCCAGTTGTGTGTGTTGGTATTACTGCAGAGTGTGTCCAGTTGTGTGTGTTGGTATTACTACAGAGTGTGTCCAGTTGTGTGTGTTGGTATTACTACAGACTGTGTCCAGTTGTGTGTGTTGGTATTACTACAGAGTGTGTCTAGTTGTGTGTGTTGGTATTACTACAGAGTGTGTCTAGTTGTGTGTGTTGGTATTACTACAGAGTGTGTCCAGTTGTGTGTGTTGGTATTACTACAGAGTGTGTCTAGTTGTGTGTGTTGGTATTACTACAGAGTGTGTCCAGTTGTGTGTGTTGGTATTACTACAGAGTGTGTCCAGTTGTGTGTGTTGGTATTACTACAGAGTGTGTCCAGTTGTGTGTGTTGGTATTACTACAGAGTGTGTCCAGTTGTGTGTGTTGGTATTACTACAGAGTGTGTCCAGTTGTGTGTGTTGGTATTACTACAGAGTGTGTCTAGTTGTGTGTGTTGGTATTACTACAGAGTGTCCAGTTGTGTGTGTTGGTATTACTACAGAGTGTCCAGTTGTGTGTGTTGGTATTACTACAGAGTGTGTCCAGTTGTGTGTGTTGGTATTACTACAGAGTGTGTCCAGTTGTGTGTGTTGGTATTACTACAGAGTGTGTCTAGTTGTGTGTGTTGGTATTACTACAGAGTGTGTCCAGTTGTGTGTGTTGGTATTACTACAGAGTGTCTAGTTGTGTGTGTTGGTATTACTACAGAGAGTGTCTAGTTGTGTGTGTTGGTATTACTACAGAGTGTGTCCAGTTGTGTGTGTTGGTATTACTACAGAGTGTGTCCAGTTGTGTGTGTTGGTATTACTACAGAGTGTCTAGTTGTGTGTGTTGGTATTACTACAGAGTGTCTAGTTGTGTGTGTTGGTATTACTACAGAGTGTCTAGTTGTGTGTGTTGGTATTACTACAGAGTGTCTAGTTGTGTGTGTTGGTATTACTACAGAGTGTCTAGTTGTGTGTGTTGGTATTACTACAGAGTGTGTCCAGTTGTGTGTGTTGGTATTACTACAGAGTGTCTAGTTGTGTGTGTTGGTATTACTACAGAGTGTCTAGTTGTGTGTGTTGGTATTACTACAGAGTGTCTAGTTGTGTGTGTTGGTATTACTACAGAGTGTCTAGTTGTGTGTGTTGGTATTACTACAGAGTGTGTCCAGTTGTGTGTGTTGGTATTACTACAGAGTGTCTAGTTGTGTGTGTTGGTATTACTACAGAGTGTCTAGTTGTGTGTGTTGGTATTACTACAGAGTGTGTCTAGTTGTGTGTGTTGGTATTACCTGCGACCTGCTTGCTCTTCAGGGAGGCCTCTGAGGCCAGGGCGTAAGACATAGTGATGATCCTCTCCTGCTTCAGCAGGGCTGAGTCCAGACCCACCACCTCTGGCTTGTCCACCGCCACAGAGGGCCCCGCTAGGATCTGAACACTAATCACACAGACACACACACCACACACCATTACACAATGAATTGAATGGCCTGTCAAACTGATCTTCCATATTGGCCCAGTGAGTAGTGGCGGTGCTGTAATATACCTGGACTTGGCCAGAATGTTCTTGATGCGCTCCCTGTTGCGATGGCGAGCCTCCACCTCCTGAGGGCTGAGAGGTTCCTCAGGCTCTGTGTCTACGTAGCGTTCAGGGATGAACACCTTCTGAGGTTTGGCCAGCTACACACAGAGAAACACACACAGTAGACATTTCCTACTAACAGCTATTCAACTCTAGTACCATTACTGTAGGGATTAGGGAATATAACCATTGAAGCTGAAAACAAGCCTATTCAATTGTTTAAACTGTATTGTGAAAGTACTAAGTCCTTAATGAAATGTTAAAGTGAACAGCTCTGACTTGGTGAGGTTTGATGGAGGAGGTGGTGAGGGTCAGGTTGTACCTCTCGGCTGAGGTCCAGGTCATAGTCCAGCGTCTCCAGGTCCGCCTCCCGGGTAAGTGTGGACGTGGCTGTAGAGTGGAGGGTCAGCCACTCGTCTGACTGGGACCGAGGTCTATCACTGTGCTCCGCTGGACACTCCTCGCCCTGGACCACTCCCCGCGCCTCCTCCCCCTGCACCGCCCGCTCCAGCAACTGCAGGTCAAACTCCTGCTCTCGCCTCCACTGGAGGAGGAGGGGTAGACAGACATGACAGTTACACACAAACACTACTGCTTCACAGACACAACAGTTACACACCAATACAACCATACTGCTGCTTCATAGACACAACAGTTACACACCAACACTACCATACTACTGCTTCACAGACACAACAGTTACACACCAACACTACCACAGTACTGCTTCACAGACACACCAACACTACTGCTTCACAGACACAACAGTTACACACAAACACTACCATACTGCTGCTTCACAGACACAACAGTTACACACCAACACAACCATACTACTGCTTCACAGACTCAACAGTTACACACCAACACTACCATACTGCTGCTTCACAGACACAACAGTTACACACCAACACTACCATACTGCTGCTTCACAGACACAACAGTTACACACCAACACTACCATACTGCTGCTTCACAGACACAACAGTTACACACCAACACTACCATACTGCTGCTTCACAGACTCAACAGTTACACACCAACACTACCATACTGCTGCTTCACAGACACAACAGTTACACACCAACACAACCATACTACTGCTTCACAGACACAACAGTTACACACAAACACTACTGCTTCACAGACACAACAGTTACACACCAACACTACCATGCTACTGCTTCACAGACACAACAGTTACACACCAACACTACCATACTACTGCTTCACAGACACAACAGTTACACACTGAAACAACCATACTACTGCTTCACAGACACAACAGTTACACACCAACACAACCATACTACTGCTTCACAGACACAACAGTTACACACTGAAACAACCATACTACTGCTTCACAGACTCAACAGTTACACACCAATACAACCATACTACTGCTTCACAGACACAACAGTTACACACCAATACAACCATACTGCTGCTTCACAGACTCAACAGTTACACACCAATACAACCATACGACTGCTTCACAGACTCAACAGTTACACACCAATACAACCATACTGCTGCTTCACAGACTCAACAGTTACACACTACCATACTGCTGCTTCACAGACTCAACAGTTACACACCAATACAACCATACGACTGCTTCACAGACTCAACAGTTACACACCAATACAACCATACTGCTGCTTCACAGACTCAACAGTTACACACCAACACTACCATACTGCTGCTTCACAGACTCAACAGTTACACACCAATACAACCATACGACTGCTTCACAGACTCAACAGTTACACACCAATACAACCATACTACTGCTTCACAGACTCAACAGTTACACACCAATACAACCATACTACTGCTTCACAGACTCAACAGTTACACACCAACACTACCATATTGCTGCTTCACAGACTCAACAGTTACACACCAATACAACCATACTACTGCTTCACAGACTCAACAGTTACACACCAATACAACCATACTACTGCTTCACAGACTCAACAGTTACACACCAATACAACCATACTGCTGCTTCACAGACTCAACAGTTACACACCAATACAACCATACTACTGCTTCACAGACTCAACAGTTACACACCAATACAACCATACTGCTGCTTCACAGACTCAACAGTTACACACCAACACAACCATACTGCTGCTTCACAGACTCAACAGTTACACACCAATACAACCATACTACTGCTTCACAGACTCAACAGTTACACACAACCATACTGCTGCTTCACAGACTCAACAGTTACACACCAATACAACCATACTACTGCTTCACAGACTCAACAGTTACACACTGAAACAACCATACTACTGCTTCACAGACTCAACAGTTACACACTGAAACAACCATACTACTGCTTCACAGACTCAACAGTTACACACCAATACAACCATACTACTGCTTCACAGACTCAACAGTTACACACTGAAACAACCATACTGCTGCTTCACAGACTCAACAGTTACACACCAACACAACCATACTGCTGCTTCACAGACTCAACAGTTACACACTGAAACTACCATACTGCTGCTTCACAGACTCAACAGTTACACACCAACACAACCATACTACTGCTTCACAGACTCAACAGTTACACACTGAACAACCATACTGCTGCTTCACAGACTCAACAGTTACACACCAATACAACCATACTACTGCTTCACAGACTCAACAGTTACACACTGAAACAACCATACTGCTGCTTCACAGACTCAACAGTTACACACCGAATACAACCATACTACTGCTTCACAGACTCAACAGTTACACACCAATACAACCATACTGCTGCTTCACAGACTCAACAGTTACACACTGAATACAACCATACTGCTGCTTCACAGACTCAACAGTTACACACCAATACAACCATACTGCTGCTTCACAGACTCAACAGTTACACACTGAACACAACCATACTGCTGCTTCACAGACTCAACAGTTACACACCAACACAACCATACTGCTGCTTCACAGACTCAACAGTTACACACTGAAACAACCATACTGCTGCTTCACAGACTCAACAGTTACACACCAATACAACCATACTACTGCTTCACAGACTCAACAGTTACACACTGAAACAACCATACTGCTGCTTCACAGACTCAACAGTTACACACCAATACAACCATACTACTGCTTCACAGACTCAACAGTTACACACCAATACAACCATACTGCTGCTTCACAGACTCAACAGTTACACACCAATACAACCATACTACTGCTTCACAGACTCAACAGTTACACACCAATACAACCATACTGCTGCTTCACAGACTCAACAGTTACACACCAACACAACCATACTGCTGCTTCACAGACTCAACAGTTACACACCAATACAACCATACTACTGCTTCACAGACTCAACAGTTACACACTGAAACAACCATACTGCTGCTTCACAGACTCAACAGTTACACACCAATACAACCACATTATTAGTCCCCTTTCCAACTGTTGACTCAGGATTTTTTGCTAGAATTTCATGGCAACATCCAGTGTGAGACTCTACAGACATTGATCTGTTCTTCTCTGTAGCTATACTGTATATTGCGCATTTTCCCTTTTCAAATAAATAAAAGGTGATATTTACATGTGTGTTTTCCATTCAAACATACATACAATGGCATACAACATAACAAATGCAACAGTATCCTCCACAGGCAAAACCACCAGCCTGTACAGGACTGTTGATGGGGGTGTGGTGCACATGCACGTGCAGTATGTAAGCTCAGACCACAGCATGCATCACTCTACTTGTGCAGTCAGTGATTGGGGAGAAGATGAGAAGAGAGAGATCCATTTAGCTACATTCATTTACATGTACATATATTGGTCCCAGGCATCATTGTGCTTACTAGACGAAAATAAAATGCCCACTGCAGTAAATACCACAAATACATATTTAATAGACATGCAATGAAGAAAAAACACATAGCATGCATTTATTAGGAAAATGTGTGTTTATTTCTTATTCGCAAACCTCTACATGAAATATGTGGAGAAGAGGGAGGGAGCTTAGTAGATGATCCTCCATTTGCAGATAAACAGAGAAATAATATGCTGACTTGAGTTCTGATACGACTGTAAATGATTGGCACAATGGATAAAGGTAATGGCACACGGATACATGTACTTTACATTAGGCATTACTGTATGTAGAGTCAGTTAACAAGGATGGATAAGTGGTGGTAAGATCTACAAGTCACCACAATCAGAACTGCATTCACATTGCTAAAGTCACTCCTTAGAAGCTTTTACTTATATACAAAGACTAATCGACTAAAAAGAACAGTATTAGACAGATGTTGCATTGTATCAAACTACCAGGGAATTTAAATATATATGCTGATGAGTCAATAGATGATGTTAGAAAATGTTTCATCCAGCAGTCTATATCCACACTTATCCACTCTTTAAAATGTCAGTGAAAATAAATAATGTAAAAAGTATATTTTTTTAATCTGCAGGATTATGTATGTTTTGTCTGAGCAGCACAATGAGACCTGGTTAGAGAATGACAGACCGTTCTAGAAGAAGGGTATGTGGTTAGTATCTTAGCAGTGGGCTACACTAGTGGAGTGATAGGAACACAGACTGAAACACTGTCATGAAGCCTGAGAGTAGGTCAAACTGCAGTTTAGTCAGGGTGGGAGAGATTGAGAGAGTTATTAGCTGCTGTGTGTATCTCCAGTATTGAGGTAACATTAGAGAAATGCTGAGAGAACACTTGTTGTTTAGCCAGGGGTGGGTGTAGAGAGGAGAGAGGTAATGGCTATGCGTCGTTAATGCAGCAGTAGGGATATGATTCAGTGTAGCACAATCAATCAACTACAATCAACCCCCACAAAGCTGATTTACTGAAGCTGCATTAATGCATCAGTGTTTAGTACTAATAATTCACATAAAGATTCTCACAAGCTAACCAACAAAAAGCACTTTGACACAGTTAAAGATGGCCGACATATAAGAATTCCATTTCCATATCTCCGAGGGCATTTAATAGAGTTGAGGAAGTGAGGTTAATCATTACCATGATCAGTATCATAGCAGAGTCTACTTCATTAGAGACCGACTGTAGTCTAAAATGCAGTATGTGAATATCTCTCAATCCTTTCAATCGTTTTCTTGCGATGGAGTCAAGGACATTTGAAATCAGGGGCCCCACCTATTCTGTCCTTTCTGTTATTGCATATTCATAGTCCTTCACTTCCTAGGTGAGAACAGCAGTAGTTCCACCTGCATGTCACACCACAGCATCTCTCACCTCTCACCTCTCACGTCTCACACAATCACAGCAGTCAATTCACACACCCACTTACCTGCTGCACCAGCTAGTTCAGGCCAACTCACACACTCAAACTCACATCAACGGCACTATGAAAACCCTACGCAACTGAAATGTATTAGTGGTCGCATGCATTGTTACTTCTGCATGCATTGTTACTTCTGCATGCATTGTTACTTCTGCATGCATTGTAGCTGTAGCTCTAATGGTCATGCTTTAGGCGTGTGAGGAGTAGCTCTAACGTACTGAGCCTAGGTCTGCGGAAAGGGGGCGTTGCTGTGATGATGATGAGGAGGAGGCTCGTGATGAAGAGGCCTGGCGTTCTCCTTGACTCAGGGTCCTCTTGCGCTGGCGGACCAGAGCTTTCTGGTGCCTCTTCATCCTCTGCAGCTGCTCCTCAGCACTCATCCTCCCCCTGCTCTGCTGCTGCAGCACATCCCCAGAGTACAGACGCTCCAAGGCACTCTTTGGTCTCTCCTGAGAGGAGGGAGGGAGGGTATAAATTAACACAGCTCACGACACCAGCAAGAGAGAGTGGGAGGGAGGGAGGGAGCAGGGGAGAGGATGGCAAAGGAAGAGGGGGAGACAGAGAGGGAGAGGGAGAAAGAGAGCAGGAGGGAAAGAAAGGAGAGATTAAACGAAAGACGAGGAATGGGTTAGAGAAGGCTGAAGGGAGAGAGCTTAGGTGCCACCACCATTTTACATTAGATCAAGATGCAAAAAAGTCTGGGAGTTTTTAACAATGAGAGCTTTAGAATGTTGAAGAAATCCCATTAAAGTGGATGATTTTTGGGAGGAAAGGACAAAAAGCGTAATAGTTTAAAAAGTATACATTTTATAAAAAAGCTGTATAAAAGAACACTATTCCAGACCGGTATGTTTTAAAGTTTGAATGGGGTTTCTAGCTTAATCTCGGCCTGTACTCCCAGACAACGAGTTCTCGGTCCATGTTGCAACATTAAAGAGGTTCTCCTGTACACTTTTTAGCCAGTAGATCTGAAAGCTGTGCTCACAAGCCAAAAGTGGTCCCCGGAAAATGCGTACTACGTCACAAACACTGTATATACAAAAGTATGTGGACATCCCTTCAAATTAGTGGATTCGGCTATTTCAGCCACACCCGTTGCTGACAGGGGTATAAAATCGAGGACACAGCCATGCAATCTCCATAGACAAACATTGGCAGTAGAATGGCCTTACTGAAGAGCTCAGTGACTTTCAACGTGAGACCGTCATAGGATGCCACCTTTCCAACAAGTCAATTCGTCAAATTTCTGCCCTGCTAAAGCTGCCCCGATCAACTATAAGAGATCTTATTGTGAATAGTATACGTCTAGGAGCAACAACGACTCAGCCGCAAAGTGGTAGGCCACACAAGCTCACAGAACGGGACTGCCGAGTGTTGTCCTCGGTTCCAACACTTATTTTTGAGTTCCAAACTGCCTCTGGAAGCAACATCAGCACAAGAACTGTTTGTTGGGAGCTTCATGAAATCGGTTTCCATGGATGAGCAGCTGCACATAAGCCTAAGATCACCATGTGCAATACCAAGCATCGGCTGGAGTGGTGTAAAGCTCGCCGCCATTGGACTCTGGAGCAGTGGAAAAACGCGTTTTCTGAAGTGATGAATCGCACTTCACCATCTGGCAGTGCAACGGACGAATCTGGGTTGCCAGGGGAACGCTACCTGCCCGAATGCATAGTGCCAACTGTAAAGTTTGGTGGATGAGATATAATGGTCTGGGGCTGTTTTTCATGGTTCGGGCTAGGCCCCTTAGTTCTAGTTAAGGGAAATATTAACGCCACAGCATACAATGAAATTCTAGATGATTCTGTACTTCCAACTTTGAGGCAACAGTTTAGGGAAGGCCCTTTCCTGTTTCAGCATGACAATGCCCCAGTGCACAAAGCGAGGTCCATACAGAAATGGTTTGTTGAGATCGATGTGGAAGAACTTGACTGGCCTGCACAGAGCCCTGACCTCGACCCCATTGAACACCACCCAACATCAGTGGCCGACCTCACTAATGCTCTTGTGGCTGAATGAAAGCAAGTCCCCGCAACAATATTCCAACATCTAATGGAAAGTCTTCCCAGAAGAGTTGTGGCTGTTATAGCAGCAAAGACGGGATGAACTCCATATTAATGCCCATGATTTTGGAATGAGATGTTCGATGAGTGTCCACATACTTTTGGTCATGTAGATATGTGCACCACGTCATTGCTATTTCTCAGGCTCTGCCGTGTGTGTATCTTGCTAGCTGAAGCTCATTGGCTAGAACTTGAATTGCTAGGGAGCTGGCCCACTTGGGGAACGATGTAAGTAAAATGTCACAGCACAGCTTCCAGAATATGTTTTGCTTTCAAACTCAGGATTTCGTGGCTAATTGAACTAAGACAGTAATTCTTCTCATATTATGCATGTATGATCTACATATTGACACATCAAGCCCAAAGCGGGAGGTTTAAAATACTTAGTAGTCGCCAAAGTTCCGTAGCATGTCTTTAAACCAGTAATTCATTAGCATTGCATAGACTGTCTTGCACCCCCTCAAGTTGTAGATGATTAAAAGCTGGCTGAAATTCCTGATTTGGCCTCGTTTTAGATTTGGTTCATTAAGAAATGCTAGCGGCCATGACTGAATTCAAACGTGAGTTGATTTCGGGGTGTAGTTTGATGTGGGTGTTTTGTGTGTTTGTGTGTTCGTAGGTGGGAAGAGTTAGCCAAATTCTTTCGCCAATTAGCTTTATCCGGCTGGTGTGCGACCGTGGCAAAATAGGTTTGACTTTGGATAGCCTATCTCTGGGCTACTTAAGGTACTGTCAATAAACTACAACGTAAATGAGACAATATTTTTATGTTGCATACCTTTTAGCTTTTAATAGTTGTATATGAATATCTACAATTTATAGTGTTTTGAGGCTTTTAAGTCATTGAGCTATTGGAATTTTTACATATTGTCCCATAGGGATATGCAAAGTCAAACCACATTTACCAAGGGCATTATGATCGGGTCATGTGCAGCTGCACTCAGAACTGATTATTACTTGTGTGCTGCCAGTTGTGGGCATGTGGACAGGACTTAAATAAAACCAACCTTCATTTACGTTGTGACATACTCTGGTACAAAACTCAGTTTTGGGCGAGACTGACTTTATGACCAAAAGTATTCTATTTATACTTTGTAATAGATTTTGACAGTAGAATAAATGCTTCTGACTCATATTTAGGCCACATAGGCTGTTTTCTAAATGATACGTTGTTTTTTAGGGGCAGTTGCTCTTTAATGTGACTTGCTCAGAAGTCACACTTTAAATAATGACCTAACTTATTTTTGACTTTTTCTTTGGAACACAATTTTTCATACACTATTCAAACGTGCAGGCCGAGATTAGGATAGAAACCCCATTCAAACTTTAAAACATGCATACCGGTCACGAATAGTGTTCTTGTACACAGCTTTTTGATAAAATGTATACTTTTTAAACTAGTAAGCTTTTTGTCCTTCCCCGCCAAAACTCATCCACTTTAATGGGATTTCTTCAATATTCTAAAGCTCTCATTGTTAAAAACTCCCAGACTTCCAACAAGTTAGACAAAAACTTAGAGAGAAGGAAATCTTAGTCTGCGTTTCTGCTATTTAAATCTGAAACCAGAACAGAAATATATTCGACCAATCAAACCATACAGCTGCTTTAGTAACCGCATCAACAATTTTTTCTCTCAATGTTTTGAAACAGCTGCCGTTTTGACCACTTTCCCAACCACTTGGACAACAACTTAGAGTGTACGAAATCTTAATCTACTTCTAAGCTATTCAAATCGGAAATCAGAATAGGAATAACTTATACCAATCAAGAGCTACAGCTGTTTTAGTAACCACATCACCAACCTTAATTAAGCTAACTTCACACTTCACAATTAACTGCCGTGGAACTCAAGGAAATGTCAAATTATAGAAGTAGGGGAACACATTCTATGAATGAGAATCACTAATTAGTGACTTGCTTCTGCAAGAACACTCTAGTTATTTGATATACTTCTGACTTATCAGTGTGCCTTGCTTCACAAGACAGCTCTAAATATTTAGAGTGGTCTTGCCCAAGCCTCCCCATTTCTCCTTCACCTAAATACAGATAGCTGATGTTCTGAAAGAGCTGCAAAATCTGGTCCCCTACAAATCACCTGGGCTAGACAATCTGGACCCTCTCTTTCTAAAATTATCCGCCGCAATTGTTGCAACCCCTATTACTAGCCTGTTCAACTCTCTTTCGTATCGTCTGAGATCCCTAAAGATTGGAAAGCTGCCGCGGTCATCCCCCTCTTCAAAGGGGGTGACACTCAGACCCAAACTGTTACAGACCTATATCTATCCTACCCTGCCTACCCTGCCTATCTAAAGTCTTCGAAAGCCAAGTTAACAAACAGATCACCGACCATTTCGAATCCCGCCATACCTTCTCCGCTATGCAATCTGGTTTCTGAGCTGGTCATGGGTGCACCTCAGCCACGCTCATGGTCCTAAACGATATCATAACCGCCATCAATAAATGACAATACTGTGCAGCCATATTCATCGACCTGGCCAAGGCTTTCGATATGTCAATCACCGCATTCTTATCGGCAGACTCAACAGCCTTGGTTTCTCAAATGACTGCCTCGCCTAGTTCACCAACTACTTCTCAGATAGAGTTCAGTGTGTCAAATCGGAGGGCCTGTTGTCCGGACCTCTGGCAGTCTCTATGGGGGTGCCACGGGGTTCAATTCTCGGGCCAACTCTTTTCTCTGTATATATCAATGATGTCACTCTTGCTGCTGGTGATTCTCTGATCCACCTCTACGCAGACGACACCATTCTGTACACCTCTGGCCCAGCTTTGGACACTGTGTTAACTAACCTCCAGACAAGCTTCAATTCCATACAACACTCTTTCTGTGGCCTCCAACTGCTCTTAAATGCAAGCAAAACTAAATGCATGCTCTTCAACCGATCGCTGCCCGCACCCGCCCGCCTGCCTGACTAGCATCACTACTCTGGATGGTTCTAACTTAGAATATGTGGACAACTACAAATACCTAGGTGTCTGGTTAGACTGTAAACTCTCCTTCCAGACTCACATTAAGTATCTCCAATCCAAAATTACATCTAGAATCGGCTTACTATTTCGCAACAAAGCATCCTTCACTCATGCTGCCAAACATACCCTCGTAAAACTGACTGTCCTACCGATCCTTGACTTCAGCGATGTCATTTACAAAATAGCCTCCAACACTCTACTCAGCAAATTGGATGTAGTCTATAACAGTGCCATCCGTTTTGTCACCAAAGCCCCATATACTACCCACCACTGTGACCTGTTTGCTCTCGTTGGCTGGCCCTCGCTTCATATTCATCGCCAAACCCACTGGCTCCAGGTCATCTATAAGACTTTGCTAGGTAAAGCCCCGCCTTCTCTCAGCTCACTAGTCACCTTAGCAACACCGACCCGTAGCACGCGCTCCAGCAGGTATATTTCACTGGTCACCCCAAAGCCAACTCCTGCTTTGGCCACCTTTCCTTCCAGTTCTCTGCTGCCAATGACTGGAATGAATTGCAAAAATCACTGAAGCTGGAGACTCATATCTCCCTCACTAACTTTAAGCATCAGCTGTCAGAGCAGCTTACCGATCATTGCACCTGTACATAACCCGTCTGTAAATATCCCACCCAACTACCTCATCCCCATGTTATATTTTGTTGTTGTTGCTCCTTTGCACCCCAGTATCTCTACTTGCACATTCATCTTCTGCACATCTATCACTCCAGTGTTTAACCTCTCTAGGGTAGTATTTTCAAGTATTTTCACGGCCGGATGAAAAATGTACCCAAATTAAACGGCCTACTACTCGGGCCCAGGAACTAGAATATGCATATTATTAGTAGATTTGGATAGAAAACACTCTGAAGTTTCCAAAACAGTTTGAATGATGTCTGTGAGTATAACAGAACTCATATGGCAGGCAAAAACCTGAGAAAAATCTAACCAGGAAGTGAGAATTCTGGTGCTTGTAGTCCTTTCAAGTCATTGCCTATCGAACACACAGTGACTTAGGGTTCATTTTGCACTTCCTAAGGCTTCCACTAGATGTCAACAGTCTTTAGAAAGTTGTTTGAGGCGTCTATGATGAACAGAGAGCGAACAGAGAGCGAACAGAGGAGGTTGGAAGTTGTTGACTCAGGAAGGTACTGGCGTTCATTGGCGCGAATTCACGTGAGAGTTAGCTGTGTTCCAAAACGCTTTTCAAGCCATTGCAATCGTCCGGTTGGAATATTATTGAAGTTCTAAGTGATAAAGGCCCTAAAGATTGATGCTATACAACGTTTGACATGTTTGAACGAACTTAAATATAACTTTTTTTACTTTTCGTCGTGACATTTTCCACGAGCTTCCTACATTTGGAGTAGCTAACTGAACGCGCTAACAACAAGGAGCTATTTGGACATACATTATGGACTTTATCGAACAAAGAAACATTTATTGTGGACCTGGGATTCCTGGAAGTGCCTTCTGATGATCATCAAAGGTAAGTGAATATTTCTAATGCTATTTATGATTTTAAATGACTCCAAAATGGCGGGTATCTGTATTGCCTGGTGTATTTTTCTGAGCGCAGTACTCAGATTATTGCAAAGTGTGCTTTCCCCGTGAAGCTTTTTTGAAATCTGTCACAGCGGTTGCATAAAGGAGATGTTCATCTATAATTCTTTGAATAACAGTTTAATATTTTATCAACATTTATGGTGAGTATTTTTGTAAATTGTTGTGCTGATTCACCGGCAGTATTGGAGGCAAAATATTTTCTGAACATCACGCGCCAATGTAAAATAGGGTTTATGGATATAAATATGAATTTTATCGAACAGAAAATGCATGTATTGTGTAACATGATGTCCTAGGAGTGTCATCTGATGAAGATCGTCAAAGGTTAGTGCATAATTTTAGCTGGTTTTCTGGTTTTTGTGACACCTGTCCTTGCTAGGAAAATGGCTGTGTGCTTTTTCTTGTGTTGGAACTGTCCTAACATAATCTAACTTTATGCTTTTGCCATAAAGCCTTTTTGAAATCGGACAATGTGGTTACATTAAGGAGATGTGTACCTTTAAAATGGTGTAAAATAGTCCTTTGTTTGAGAACTTTGAATTATGGCATTTTGTGGTTTTGAATTTGGCGCTCTGATTTTTCACTGGCTGTTGAATAGTGTCCCACCTGCCCAAGAGAGGTTAATTGCTAAATTGTAATTTCGCCACTATGGCCTATTTATTGCCTTACCTCCTTTATCTTACCTTATTTGCACACACTGTATATAGACTTTTCTATTGTGTTATTGACTGTACGTTTGTTTATCCCATGTGTTTTTGTCACACTGCTTTGATCTATCTTGGCCAGCTCGCAGTTGTAAATGAGAACTTGTTCTCAACTGGCCTACCTGGTTAAATAAAGGTGAAATAAAAATAAAACATTTTGAAAAAATATTTCACCTACTTCTGACTTATAGTTATTTGTGTTCCTTGCTTCAGCAACACCACTCTATATATCAAAATACTACTACTTGGCCTGCTACTACCACAGTCACACACTACTACTACTACTACTGGGATACAGTCACAACTACTGCAGTCAGTAATTCTACTGTTACTATACAACTAGCGGCTATTATCCCACTACTGTAATACAGTATCTACTTATACATTTTTTTTTTTTTTTTTTTTATACGACTACACTAACCTACATTTTTCATCAATAACAATTTAAACTCCTAAACTCCTAAACTCGATCATTATAACAATACTGTTGGCCAGCTGAAATAAGTCAAAAGTTTTCTTCATGGAAAATGACCTAGTTTTTTCCATGTACTCAGCGTTTTGTACTAGATGCTGCATCTAATCAAGTCAGCTTGTCTCAGCTCCACAAAAGTAAAAGCCATGACAGGATTTAGAAACAATATTTGTGATGCCTCTCCACCTTCGCTCTTGACTCCTAGTCAGTCAGAAATAGTTGGAGTCTTACCTTCAGGCCTGAGGCGGCTGAAGCTCCTCTTCTGAGGGTAACATATGAGGAGATGTTTGTGGACTGATTTAGCCTGGATGAGGAGCCAGCCGGCCCTGAGAGAAAGACAGCAAATATGAAAACACAACCCCCAAGTGAGCACAAGTGCCAAACCATGTTCAGTGGGTACATTACAAAGCACATATTTGCTGCTGGTGTGAACACTATAAAAAAACTGAAAGCTGTTTAGCCTTTCAAGCTGTTTGCTTATTCTGAAGAGTAAGACTTCTTCAAAGAAACAAATATGTTATTCCACATTACATCAAGGTGCATTACATGTGTTGGACCTAGAGCTACTTACCTCTGCTTGGCAGGGTCTGGTAGCCACCATCATGCCCCAAGGCCCCCATCCTCATGTGACCAGACCCTCCCACTCCCGGAAGCTCAGGTTCACTCAGGAAGGTGCGCAGCTCCACCTGACGCCCACAGAGACAGAGATCAGTATCACACAGACACACAGACACACGGCTCCATAGCCCTCTCCAAACACACACCTTGTTGTCTCCGTTGGTGAATTGGCCGATCTCCCTGTCCCGCTTGCGTTCGTCAGACTGTCGTTTGAGGCCTCGTACAGACGTGTGTCTGATGACACTGGTCTCCCTGGGCAGCGGAGGCACGGCCGGGGCGTGGTCCTCAGGACTGTATAGCTGAGGTAGTGGTGGTCGGGGAGGGGCGCCCTCATCTGCCTGCAGAGAAAACAACCAACCAGCATAGCCTTTACCATCATATTCAATCACATTTACTATCAGATAGGATAACATTCAACACTATGTCCTCCGAGTGGGAGAGGAGCGGGGGCCACTCACCCATTTTGGCACAGATATGGGGAGGGCTGCGGTGGTGTGCTGGGTGGAGGTGGGGGTTGTGGGGCTGAGGTGGGGGCTGTGCTGCTGGGCCAGTCTCATCTCTCCCAGGGAGGGACTGGCAGATAGAGAAGGCACTGACGATGGCGACACGGAAGGCACAAGTTTTCTCTCTAGAGGCACAAAAACACAAACGTAAAACACCCCCCAACACACACAACATACACGTTAAAATTACACAAAATAACAACACTCCACCCACAAAAGCCAGATACACATACAGACCATAATCAACTCATCCATTTTGTCCCCTGTAAATATATAAGCACATGACAAGTAGCGTCCATTTCTCTCTCTACCTCGTCCTGAGCTCCAGTGTGTGTTAGTAGAGGCAAGCGGAGGCAGAGTCACAGCACTCCTCTCACCTGGGTTGGTCACAGAGGAGATGGTGACTTGGTAGTTGGCTTTGCTGGAGCTGAGGCCTGCTATTACGTCTTCAATCCTCCACAACTCCCTCTTGATCTGGGACTTCTCCTTCTGCTCATAGACAAACACACAGACAAACATGAACACAAACACTACAGACGTTGTTCCCATCCCTCTGGGAATCTGTACGAGAGTATGTGTTTGCAGTGGTGTGGTTGTGGTGTGGTTGTGGTGCGATCCTGACCTGAGAGAGACCACTGCGGTTCATCTGGCCCTCCAGAGCTGTCCTCAACCAGTCTACATCTCTCTCCAGGCTGCTGTACTCATTCCACGCATTCTCCATCTCCTGCATGGAGCAAGAGAGACATAGAGAGAGAGAGAGAGAGAGAGAGAGAGAGAGTAAGAAAGGGAACGAGATAGAGAGTGAGAAAGACAGAGAGGGAGGTTGTGTGGTCAGTCAATGGGGCTATGTCCAAACCAGTGAGCCAGGCTGTGTTAGGTCAGACAGAGCAGGCCTTACCGTGGACACCTGAGAGATCTCAGCTCTGATGTGCACCACGTCCTCCTGCAGTAGTCTCTGCTGGTAGGATATCTTCTCCTGGTGGGCCGGCTGGTCCCGGTACTGCTCCATCTGCTGGTGGGACACGTCCAGCACGGACTCCAACTTGTCCTGTAGGACAGGACACCACGAGGGCATGGGGTATTCACGACCTGACCATATGGGGGAGCTAATACACACGTATACATACCCAGACACACACACACAAACAAACAAACACATAAAACCCAATACCTTGTCTTCCTTGAGCGTGCGTATCGTTGTTTCCAGCTCCTGAAGGATCTTGTCTTGTTCACACAGTCGACTTAACTTCACCTGCACAGGGAACAGCAGCAGGCAGCACAGAGAACAGAGATTGATAAGGTCTATTAAGAAGACTAGGTCTATGGCTAGAACAGGGACCCTCTGCCCAGCCCAGCAGCTTCTGGTAAACACTATTCAAACCACAGTGCCCAGCAGAATGAATTGATAGTCTACTGTAGTCTTCTCTGTCTGGAAATATGTCAATAAGACCCATCTCTTTGAAATGCCCTGAGGACCTCTTTTCATCTTCTCTGTGTGAAAATCAAGAAATACGGCTTTATACTGTCTGCTTGTGGGGAATGGTAATGCCCATTATAAGTAATCATAATCAAAAATCCATATTTTGAAATTCACTTTTCAAGAGAACAGTGCTTATTGAGACTGGCATATTTGTTTCCCCGCAGAAATGGGTTATATGTTTCTGAAAACAAAATAAGACTGCCTAGTTTACAATCTTTCTCACACACTGAGTGTTTATTCTTCAGTTCTATTTATCATTCTGTTCAATTAATAATTAAGCTGTTTTTTATTTCACAGCCGTATATTGTTGTTTTAATTGCATGAAATATTCATTGTTCAAACAAATTCACCAGCAAATTCTTATAAATTGTTAAACTGGAACAATGCTAATGATGAAAAGCCAAGACATCCAGCTTATTTACCTCCATTCTGAGCAAACAAAGAATTAAAAAGGCCGGATAACAGAAATCAAACTGAAAAATTGAAGAGCTCTATGTCTAAAATCCCATTACATGTATTTTTCCCTTTAAATTGAGAGCTGGAAATAAAAACCCTCGTGGATAGTCTCAGGCTTTAACAGTGAAGCTGTCTGTCCCCACAGTGCTGCATCTTCGCTCTGCTTCGTTCCCTCCCTCCCTACACACCCTCTGTTTACCACAACTATAGAATACCAACTTCTCAAATCCTCAGTTCACTGTCTCTGTAGAGGCTTGTAAAGATGTGAAAAACGCTAGACGTTGAAGAAAAGGAGAGAGATGGATAAACTGGGTGTTTATCAAACAAGGTTTGGTTAGGGGACAGTATACTTACATCAACATCGCTCTCTGCTATCTTAACAGGTCTCGATGGTCTTTCTTTTAGAGTTTCACGCCCTGTAACCTGCAATGCCCCAAAGGCACAAATACAACCTTACTTCTCCCAGTAATAGTTGCAAAAAAAAGTTCAACTAGCCTAAATATTAAAACCAACATTCAATAGATAACACTGAACAACAACATTACAGCAATTATCAAGCAACAGCATGAGACCTTGCTAAGGACATTGGGATTGCAGAAACCACAATGTAGAACCGTTATGCAAAAATGATTCAACAAAAAAGATGTGGGTAGTAGTACGCGCAAGCCAATGCAATATGACTGCTTTAAAAGCTGTGCAAATATATTTATGGTCAAAAACAGCATCTGTGCATTTAAGAGAGGCCACAACGGAGAACCACAAAGCTGCTCTTTCCTGGCAGTGTGTCAGTGGGTTTAGTTAACGACCGTGTCCTCTTTATGAACCAAGAGAAAGGGAGGAACTATCAGGAAATATGGCACCTCCTTCAGATCCTCTCTGTTACAGCGATAAATCAGACTTGGCCAAAGACATATCTCAGAGACGTCAGTGAACTGGCCCAGTTGGAATTGATAGAAACTGTAGATATATTTCAGTGTCTTTTGCTAAGAGATTTCAATTGACTTAATGCCCAAACAGAGCTAATGATTTCTGTTGATACATTTCAAAGGGCATAGAGATGTAGGTGTGTTTACAATTATAACCAAAGCACACATTATTTAGTTGACCTTATAGCTCTGATTCTGTTAAATGATCATCAGTACGGACGTTTCTCAAAGAGCAGCCTTGGGTCGTCTCTTTAGTGCTTACAAGCCAAACAAAAGGAAAAGAAAGGCTGTGAAACAAAGTGCAATCCAGGGTTTAACTGCATGCAATGGGACTCCCTCTCACAGTGAGCAGAGACAGAGTCCACATCAGTCAGTCAGCACACACTGACAGCATCACCATGATGGACTACATTACCCAGCAGGCCAAGCTATGCACTACAGTCACAGGTGGGTCTCTCTTCTAACATGGCCACTCATCACAGGTGAGGAGTGCATTATACACATTCTATTAGGAGAAGCAGTGGAATGGTCTCACTCTTTGTATGCACACCATCCTTACATTCCAAATGGACCCAAAACCTGGAGGGGTGTTTTCTAACACATTGTGTACCATAACGATCAACGGGTCAATACTTTTGATCTGTTTTAAAACAGGAAATAGAGAGGTGTTACATCAGAATGTACACATCGATAATAGAACTCCCCACTCCAAGAAACAGAAGGTTAGTTAAGGTTTGTGGTGTCGTACATACAAATCACTTCCGGAGGATCAGATGCTTTGTACTGTTGTTAATGGAAGAGAACTGCTGATAGCAGAATGTAGAATCATTACAACACACAAGGTCATTCAGCTGAAGCTGGCATTAGACTTACACTACCGGTCAAAGGTTTTAGAACACCTACTCATTCAATGGTTTTTCTTTCAAAACTATGAAATAACACATATGGAATCATGTAGTAACCAAAAAAGTGTTAAACAAGTCATAATCTATTTTATATTTGAGATTCTTCAAATAGCCAGCCTTTGCCTTGATGACAGCTTTGCACACTCTTGGCATTCTCTGAATTCTATGAAGCCGCACAGCAGCAAGATGTTTTCCGGGTTCGAGAGCATCAAATCCGTGATGTTTCATGGGTAAATTGTGACTGACTGACTGATCTACAAATAATATTGTGTAGTTATTTAGGATGCAAGGTGATTTGTAGATCAGTCAGTCTCGACTCGCCGTTAATGTCGGCTGCAATGTCGAGCGCGCCCATTGTAGGTCTCTTTTAGCAGCACTGCTTGATGGGAAGTGAAATTTATATGATGCAAAATGTAGTTTTTGACATGTAGTACTGTGCTGCTTGAAACTTCAGTTCCCATCAGTGGAGGTATGATATTTTGACCCCATGTTTTCAGGGTGAATATATACTATTCCCAATGTACTTTTATCCAATTTCAAGGATAGCTAGCTTTGACACAATATAGAAAATGGTATAATTTATACTGTAGCCAATAATCCTATCATTTTATGTATGAGATCATATTGCACTCAAGTTGTTTTCTTTGCTGAATTGATTGTAAAGACACACAGATGAATGCAGCATAGCATTATTCTCAGTATACAGAGCATTAGTAACAAAAACAACAGTGGTTAAAACACACAGAAGACAGTTTAAATTCCAACATCAACCTAAACCACACAGCCCTGAGGAACGAGGTCAGAAAGAAGAGGAGAGAGCAGCAGAAGGAGGTGTGTGAATGAGGAAGAGACTGACACTGTAGACAGTGGAAGGAAGAGCAGGATGCAGGCTACAGAGGAGAGAGGAGGAAGAGAGATGAATCATCATTTACATGATCTTTTTTCTTGGGGCCCACCTTCAGATCTAGATAATCCAGGTCCTTCTTCAGTTGCATGTAAGTATCATCTGCCTGACAGACAATGAGGAGTGGAGAGACAGATCACAAGACGGAAAGCTACAAAGGATGCTAGGAGACTATAGTATAGGAAGACTAGTCAGGCTCTGTTACAGCACAACTTTATATCTCTACTTCATTCTCATTGGAGAGATCATATCACCACAGTCAAATGAATATTTGTGAGGCAAAATAGGACAGAAAATCTGGCAGATTGATTCGGTTATATTATGAGAATTTACACCAAACTAGATTGTAGTGTAGGGCTGCTATCTAAAAAGTTTAGGGATGCTTACAAAAATATCTTAAGCATTTCATAGGGCAGTATACTGCTTATAATTCAGTTCGCCACCAAATCTCTGGCATGGGTAAATGACGTCTACATGAGGATGAAGAGAACATAAGCGTTGATGGAGAGAGACAGCATGGTTGTCATTGAGCACGTTTACAGCTTCACTGTGGTGTGCAGGTCTGAAACAGAGCAGTGTGTTTGGACTGGCTCTTCTAGGGCAGGGGTCAGCAACAGGCATCTTCTTTTTTATTGTATTTTGTTTTTGGTCAAAAAGACTGTAAAATCACCAGGAATTCAGTTTAATTTAGGAAATCTGTTCCCAAGTATTCCCACAAATAAAAAGTGAGACATATGTGATCATGACTCGGTGTAATCAAGGTATTACTTCAAATACAATAACATTTTCAGTGTACAAATTATTATAATTAGGTTCCATTTGCTCCAACAAAAATCGTCCCACGGCTGAATCTAGTTGCCTACCCATGCTCTAGGGAGACACACTACTGAGCCAGCCTGTATACCCAGGATCACTTTACACTAATAAGAATGACCTCTCAGATACACACAGTTCTACACAACCAGGACTTAGAGGGGAAATGTGAAAGAGAAGTCAAAAATACATTTCTCATTGTAGTTATCCAGGTTTGCAAAGACCTCAAACAACAGAAGATAAGGCTACAGTATATGTATGTGAAGACAGGCACGGTGCATAGTCAACAAGCAACATGCTTGATATGAAGCTTGGGAGCAACATCATGTTTGTTTTTTAACAAATCAAATGAAACACGTCTCTGTAAGGCTCAACAGAGTGCTACATTATGCCGACAGATGAGTGAGGCCGTCCATTCAAACACAACACAGGCTGGTGTATCTATAGCTGCAGACAGTCCATGCTAACAGGGGAGCACCTAAGCCACTAGTACAACAGACGCGACCAACACACCACACAGTCCAATGAATGATGGAGGTGGGACCAAAACACTAGCAGAGACAGACTGCGGGTGATGGGGATTTGGCTGGGGGCTGGGGATCCACAATTCATTGGAGTGGGGCTTCAGGGCAGGGCGGCTGCAGGGGGGAGGATACGGGGGGGCCTGACCTGCAGGCTGGGGCCTAGGAGGCCGTTGTGATGTAGGTGGTGGAGGGCGTCGCCGTGGACACCAGCCATCTTGGCCTGGTGACTCCTGAGCTGAATGAGCAGCAGGGTCAGCTCCTCCGGCTGCAGTAGGGTCAGGCCCAGGCCAGGGAGAGGAAGAGAGGGAGGGACAGAGAGAGAGCACTTCAACACCTGGCCACCAGGGCGGCAGCAGTGAGGGCTCAGCTCTTCAGGCCCCAGAGAGCTGTGGGCCTAGGCATTCCACCACAATACCTGCTCCTCTCTCCCCGCTACCCACACAAGGCCCTTCAGAGCAGAACACCACTGAATCCACCAGCTGAAAATGGTGCCGCTTTCTGACTGAAATGTATTATATCGAAGTTCCCTTCAGCATTCATTTTTAATAGTCCTAATATAAAGCAGAGAATAGTTTAAACTGGGTGTGTGATGAAGATAAACGAACAAGACAGAAGCTGTACCGTTTTCCCATGCAAGCTTGGTGCGCTGACTGTGTGTGTGATGTAGCCCATGGCTGGCATTGACCGCCTCTCCAGCTGACTAGTCTGTGGGAAAACAAAGACATTAACAAGTTATTAGGCTACACATCCCATTTCACAGATCAAACAGAATGGCAAATCATAAATGAACATTTACAAGGATGAATATGCCTGCAATGTGTTTCAGATTGTTCCTGGCTTTCTGTCCCCGCTACTGGGCATTCTGATATGTAGCACCCCAAACTTAAAGGGAATGCCTGCAACTTTACAAACTCATTTGTGCACACAGCATATTTTTTCTTCTATCCATGAATTTATTTCCATCCTTCCTCCTCTTATTTGAAATAGTGTGCCCCCAGTTTAAGTTGCTACAGGGTTTGGAAGGTTTGACATTTCTGCTTAACACACAGAATTCCTTGGCTAGACCATCACAGAACCTTAAAAGGACACAAACAACAAGAGATTTAATTAACTACACATAAATTATCCCCAACCTGCCTTCTTAAAATAACATTTGTTTGCTACCAGCGAGAGAAGCACTGTGAGCCATTCCCTCAGAGATTCCCAAGCCAATCTTTTTTTGCTGTATAATAGGTTTTTAATTTAAACGTAAGATCAGTAGAAAGAGACCGTTGCTGATGGTTGAGATGCAGTGGAGATGTTTACAGGGTGCTGAGAGGCCCTGGGCAAATTGAATTAGCCGCTAATAACACACACACACACACACACACACACACACACACACACACACACACACACACACACACACACACACACACACACACACACACACACACACACACACACACACACACACACACACACACACACACACACACACACTCGTGATATTCCATAGAGGTACATGGAACACAGCTCTGAAATACACACTCAAGCCAAAAAGACATCACCAGTGTAAAAGATGCTGGATCCACCAAAACAAAGTTAATCTGCAGACTAAATGTAGTACCCATAAACCATTGCTTTCTTGGATGGTCTCACACACACACACACACACACACACACACTGTGGCTCATTAAAAAAAGACTTTTCCTTTTCCTGTGAGCGAGCGGAGCAGCAGGGTTCTATTTGAGACACATAATTAGTGACTTGGCGTTATGGGTGAATGATGAGGAAACAGAGGCTGGGACATTCTGTTTACTTGGTGTGAGGACAGTGGGCTTGCGATAAGGGCTGTGTGGAGGCTGGTGTGGTGCAGCCTTGTAAAGACAGCCTCACATGTGGGGGGTGTGGCAGCCAGCAGGGAGACGGCACAGGATGAGGATCACGCAGGACAGTGCCTTGTCACAGGAGGTCACACACTCACACACACACGGCCACACAGGCTGGTGTGTGTCTGAGCCTGGAGACTGGGCCGAGCTGGGAGGAATGGGCGATGGGGAGGCTCCCACTCACACACACACACGGCCACACAGGCTGGTGTGTGTCTGAGCCCGGAGACTGGGCCGGGCCGGGCTGGGAGGAATGGGCGATGGGGAGGCTCCCACTCACACACACACCCTACCACCTGTGTAGAGGGCCTGGGTGTGGACTGTGTGAATCCTTCGGAGCTTGTGAAATTACAGCAGGGCTACTTCTCATGCTCATCTTCCCATGGTTGGCCCTTTCTCTAACGGTTAATGTGTCAAAGTTATTATTCCTCTAAGACAGAGATGAATTGAAAATTCACTACAAACAAAATAGCCTCAGTAACTGTGAGAATGAAACCCTTTTATGAAAGATGAACGTTCCTTAGCATTTAGTCTTGTGACAGTTCCAGGCTGGTAAACCAGCCTCTTTAACCCTTTAAACCCCAGTGGGTCAGAGTCCTACCTTAGAGAGCTGAGAAAACACCCGTCTAGGAGAACTGGCGCCGGTGGGGGACTCCCCAGGTGGCACCTCATCCAGCGGCTTGACCGTCACCCTGTCTGAGGGGGTGTGTGGTCTGTGGGGGGACAGTGGTTTGAAGGTGGGGACAGATGGGGGGACTTCACAGGGAGAAGGGGGCACAGAGATGGAGCGAGGCATCTCCACAGTGACCCTGAAGGAGGCCGTGTCCAGGAAGTCTGGCCCGGTGTAGATGGGCGCCGTGGGGCTGCCGTGGCGGAACTGCTGGCGCTGCTGCCACTCATACAGCTGCCATACCATGCCCTCCTTGGTGGCCATGCGCTCATCGGTGGACATGCGGAAGTGGCTGAGCCGGTCGTGGGCGTATTTGTAGTCGCTGGGCAGGTTGCGGGGCGCCGAAGGGGAGCTCCCGCCAGACGGGAGTCTGGGGGTCTTTGGCAATGTCTGGTAGGCCTCTACTACCACGGCCTTAGGCTGCAGGGGAGGGGTCCGCCGAGGGAGGGGGAGGGCGTACTCAGTAGTAGATGTGTTGCTAAGGTTAGGAAAGAGGGATAGAGCCTTTTACAAACTGTGCAGTCTACTTACTTCACCAGGTACATAAATTAGCATGAATACTGAGTTGAAACTAAAGTGCATTTAAGTAGAAAGTATCAACAGCCATTCAGGCATGACCACTTTACTCCAACAAACGGTTACAGTGAAAAAGCAGTTCAGAGCTGAGATATTCACAATCGCCACCAGGGGGAGACATTTATAAATAGTTTGTTATAATACAGTATGTCAATTGAATGGTTGATATAGGAGCATGGGCTAAGGCTATAGTTAGCACAGCAGGCTGCTAAGGGGAGAACGGCTCATAATAATGTCCAGAACGGAAAAAAGGGAATGGCATCAAACACATGGAAACCATGTGTTTGATGTATTTGATACCATTCCATCTATTCCGCTCCAACCGTTACAGCGAGCCTGTTCTCCCTAATTAAGGTGCCACCAACCTCCTGTGATGGTTAGTTTTATCATCACTGAAGCTAAGGATAAGGTTAAGATTATGCTCAGGATAAGAGTAAAGATTAGATTAGATGAGTAATGTAGGTCTTCTGACTGACCTCTTGGGATCTCCCTTCTGTACTTTGACCCAGTGCTCCACCTGAGCTAGAGCTGTCTTCCTCTGCACCTGCTTCTCTGTGGCTGTCCGTGGGACAAAGCCCCTCTTATACACGACGTTCCCATTCTGCTCAGGGGGCAGCGTGGCGAGGACTGTGTGGGCCTGGCCATTCCTGGGGTGTGAGGGGCCAGGGAGAGTGTCTGGGGAGAGCCTGTCCACCTCTACCTCCGTGGCTGGATGGCTGAGCTTTCTAGGAGCCCCCAAAACGTAACTCTCCTCGTCCCCCTGGCTCAGTCGGATCTCCCCCTCCGGAGGCTCCTCTCTCTCGGGCCGCTGGAGGCTCCCTGAACGCGACTGGGAGGGGCTCTTACTGGTGTTGTTGTTGTTAACGTGGTTGGTCTGTGGTACTGCCTGCTGCACTGACATTTCTGGTCTCTCTGTGACTGCCTCTCTGTGAGGGGTGAGAGGCGATAGAGGTCAACAGGGATATTGGACTATAACAGAGGCACTTTACAGTTACCTAGGCTAAAGACAATGACCAAACCTGGCGTTTCTATCACACCAACCCCTGGACATTAGAAACAACTGACATGATTAATCAGCTCAGTGTGATATGGTTAGTGACAAGCTAATATACCAAACAAAAATATAAACGCAACATGCAACAATTTCAACGATTTTACTGAGTTACAGTTCATATAAGGGAATCTGTCAATTGAAATTACATTTTCTATGGATTTCACATCACTGGGAAGGGGCGTAGCCCCCAATTGGGAACCAGGCCCACCCACTGGGGAGCCGGGCCCAGCCAATCAGAATGTTTTTCCCCACAAAAGGGCTTTATTAAAGACAGAAATACACCTCAGTTTCATCAGCTGTCCGGGTGGCAAATTCTCTCAAACGACGTTGTAGGCAACTTATGGTAGAGAAATTAACATTAAATTCTCTGGCAACAGTTCTGGTGGACATTCCTGCAGTCAGCATGCCAATTGCACGTTCCCTCAAAACTTGAGACATCTGTGGCATTGTGTTGTGTGACAAAACTACACATTTTAGAGTGGCCTTTTATTGTCCACAGCACAAGGTGCACCTGTGTAATGATCATGCTGTTCAATCAGCTTCTTGATATGCCACATCTGTCAAGTGGATGGATTATCTTGGCAAAGCAGAAATGCTCACTAACAGGGATGTAAACAAATTTGTGCACAAAATCTGAGAGAAATAAGATTTTTGTGCATATGGAACATTTCTGGGATCTTTTATTTCTGCTCATGAAACATGGGACCAACACTTTACATGTTGCGTTGACATTTTTCTTCAGTATATATCCCCTGAATGTTAGTCAAGGACTTAGTGACCTTTAGTAATGCATTAAATACTTAAGTTCTGTGTCTTAAAACAAAATATTAATGCTATTCTTTCCTCCTTTTTGCTCAGATATTAATACAGTAGACTACATTATGATAAAGTACAGCTGTACACTTGAAACAGGGGATTTGGAGATATTAGGCTGTGGATAAAACGGCAACATGGACACCTCCATTAACCTGAGTTGACTCTGACTCTCAATGCTATTTCCCACTTGAGTGATACTATTGAAAACATTCAAACGTCCTTTATTCATTACTGAGTTCCTCCAAAGAGGGAAGGGAGACTACAGGGAGGGGTTTTCAATATGTTTTTAACACCCACATATTTTCATGGAGAGGGGAGTGTAACTAAGTGAGGCTCTTTGGATAGGAGGCAGGCTGGGTTCCCCTTGAGAGTCAAAATGACAGCCATTTTGTCTTTAAACAAATAGCTTGAGGTAGCCTCTTCATCAATGACTCTGTGTAATAGCTCTAGTGATCATTAATTTGTCCCACAGATGAATGTATGAGACTCTCTCCCTCTGCAGGGAGTCATTCATCTGAGATATCATTTATCTGATTCCCAGACCAACACTATACACGTCTAACAAATCACACATTTTTTAGATTACAAATATTGACAGGGCAGGTCCTCAATGGACAGTTTTTAACTAAGTTTCAAAGTTCAGAGCATATTCAGACATACAGTACCAGTCAAAAGTTTGGAAACACCTACTCATTCAAGGCTTTTTCTTTATTTTTACTATTTCCTACATTGTAGAATAATAGTGAAGACATCAAAACTATGAAATAACACATATGGAATCATGAGATTCTTCAAAGTAGCCACCCTTGGCATTCTCTCAACCAGCTTCATGAGGTAGTCACCTGGAATGCATTTCAATTAACAGGTGTGTCTTGTTAAAAGTTAATTTCTGGAATTTCTTTCCTTCTTAATGCGTTTGAGCCAATCAGTTGTGTTGTGACAAGGTAGGGGTTGTATACAGAAGATAGCCCTATTGGTAAAATACCAAGTCCATATTATGGGAAGAACAGCTCAAATAAGCAAAGAGAAACGACAGTACATCATTACTTTAAGACATGAAGGTCAGTCAATCCGGAAAAAGTCAGAAATTCTGAAATTGCAGCCCAAATAAATGCTTCACAGAGTTCAAGTAACAGATACATCTCAACATCAACTGTTCAGCGGAGACTGTGTGAATCAGGCCTTTGTGGTCGAATTGCTCCAAAGAAACAACCACTAAAGAACACCAATAAGAAGAAGAGACTTGCTTGGGACAAGAAACACGAGCAATGGCCATTAGATCAGTGGAAATCTGTCCTTTGGTCTGATGAGTCCAATATTTTTTATTTTTGGTTCCAACCAAAAAGTTGGAACCAAAAAGTAGGTGAACAGATGTGTAGTTCCCACCGTGAAGCATGCAGGAGGTGTGATGGTGCTTTGCTGGGGACACTGTCTGTGATTTATTTAGAATTCAAGGCACACTTAACCAGCATGGCTACCACAGCATTCTGCGGCGATACGCCATCCCATCTGGTTTGCGCTTAGTGGGACTATCATTTGTTTTTCAACAGGGCAATAACTCAAAACACACCTCCAGGCTGTGTAAGGGCTATTTTACCAAGAAGGAGAGTGATGGAGTGCTGCGTCAAATGACCGACCTCAACCCAATTGAGATGGTTTGGGATGAGTTGGACCGCAGAGTGAAGGAAAAGCAGCCAACAAGTGCTCAGCATATGTGGGAACTCCTTCAAGACTGTTGGAAAAGCATTCCAGGTGAAGCTGGTTGAGAGCATGCCAAGAGTGTGTAAAGCTGTCATCAACTCAAAGGGTGGCTACTTAGAAGAATCTAAAATCTAAAATATATTTAGATTTTTTAAACACTTTTTTGGTTACCACATGATTCCATATGTGTTATTCCATAGTTCTGATGTAAAGAAAAAACATTGAATGAGTAGGTGTGTCCAAACTTTTGACTGGTTCTGTAAATGAGTGTTAGCTAATGTTCTACTGGAATTCCAAGTTCTAGCTTGCTGTCTAATCTGTCTACATGATAATGCTGACATCCTGATAACATTATAATGTAGCACTAGCAGTAGATTCAGACAATGATTTTCAGGAGAAATAGCTTCCCTTGGAGCTGCTAATGAGCACTGAGCAGCGTTGGCCACTAGATGGTATTGTTTCCCAAAACATCAGATCCAACCTTCCTCTCAGCTGTAGCGTGCCATTCCAGATCAGCCACATCATGTATGTGCACTGTACACTTAATTTCTCCCACACCACACGTTGTGTCATTCATCTAACCAAACCGTAACCAGTTTGGCCAAACCATATATTTTTCTCCTTTTAATTGAAACAGCTATTCTTTATTCCCTATATACTGCACTACTTTTGACCAGGGCCCATGGGGATCTAATCAGTAGTGCACTATATAGGGAACAGGGTGCCATTTTGGACGCAGAATGTGTTTGTGCCCTGTGATGGAGTAGAGGGAGGAACCTTGTCTGTGCCCTGTGACTGGCCCATGCTCAGCTGGCAGCAGGAGCAGGATGGAGCTCTCATCCATACAGCAGCCAGCTGCAGAACTCAACACCCCATCCATCCCACAGCACAGGAGAGTAGACACTATCAGAGCAGTGCATAGCCTTTACACAGCCTGGAGGTGTGTTTTGAGTTATTGCCCTGTTGAAAAACAAATGATAGTCCCAGAGCAGTGCATGAATTGAAATGTATGTATTCACTACTGTAAGTCGCTCTGGATAAGAGCGTCTGCTAAATGACTAAAATGTAAATGTAAATGCAGTGCTACGCCTGCCCTGCCATGGATGACTGCTCAGTGAGTCCCAGCCAAGCAGGCCAAGCTAAACCATGCCATGCCAGAACCATGCCAAGCCAGGCCAGGCCAGGTACACTCCCACCTACAACCCCAACAGTTAGGCACTTTGCTAATGTTTCTACAGGCACATGATCAAGATCAGACTGGGAAAAATGTGCTTTGCTTTGGTGCTGAGAAGGAAGAGAGAGGGAGGCAGAGGTCTACTGGGAGAGGTACTGGTGGATCCCTGTTTGGACAAGGAGGCATTGGGTTTACTGGGGAATATTGGGGATTACTACAGAGGAGACTATTGGGGATAACTACAGAGGATACTATTGGGGATAACTACAGAGGAGACTATTGGGGATAACTACAGAGGAGACTATTGGGGATAACTACAGAGGAGACTATTGGGGATAACTTGAGGGGACTATTGGGGATAACTACAGAGGAGACTATTGGGGATTACTACAGAGGAGACTATTGGGGATAACTACAAATAGACTATTGGGGATAACTACAGAGGAGACTATTGGGGATAACTACAGAGGAGACTATTGGGGATAACTACAGAGGAGACTATTGGGGATAACTACAGAGGAGACTATTGGGGATAACTACAGAGGAGACTATTGGGGATAACTACAGAGGAGACTATTGGGGATAACTTGAGGGGACTATTGGGGATAACTACAGAGGAGACTATTGGGGATTACTACAGAGGAGACTATTGGGGATAACTACAAATAGACTATTGGGGATAACTACAGAGGAGACTATTGGGGAAAACTACAGAGGAGACTATTGGGGAAAACTACAGAGGAGACTATTGGGGAAAACTACAGAGGAGACTATTTGGGACACTACAGAGGAGACTATTTGGGACACTACAGAGGAGACTATTTGGGACACTACAGAGGAGACTATTTGGACACTACAGAGGAGACTATTTGGACACTACAGAGGAGACTATTGGGAAAACTAAAGAGGAGACTATTGGGGATATCTACAGCGGAGACTATTGGGGACACTGGAGAGGGGAATATTGGGGACAACTAGGGACGGCCTGCAGCGCGGAAGGGAGGGACTAACCTCTTGATGCCTTGACTCTGCATGAGAGCAGCCTGGTTCATGGCTCGGATCCAACCATTCATGTCCTCCTGTGTGTCGGCACTGAAGAAGTACGTCCTCATCCCACCGTGCTCTGCCTGCGAGCCAATCACAGAGTTCTTATTATAAATGTAGGAGCGCATTCCTGTGTGGCTCGCCTGTGGATAGAAGAGAAGAGACACATCAGAACCAAAAAAAATGGATGGGAAAGAGGGGATGGAGGGGTTGAGGGGTCAATGGGTTCGTTCTGCAAATGAAGAATCAGAGAGAGCAAGTTAGCATATTAGCTCACAATGGGACTCAGAGCCATCACCAGAACTTACAAAGATAATAACAAAACCAAGAGGCACCATTGTCTCTACACTAAAGCTGTTCATGCAACACGCCACGCATGGTTTTAAAGTTAGACAAGCAGTCAGTTTCGTCTGTATATTTGAAGTGTTTCACAAGTCCTAATGCACAGCAAATTCCTCATTAATACCCTTGGGCACAAACACATTTCACACAAACTTACAGTAAGTCAACATAGCGTACCCACTTTGACTAGCTATAGCATTGTTACAAAGCACAACCTCTCACCTATATGCACTCGAGAGACATACACAGTACAAAAACACACACTGACACACACACACACACACACACACCTCATAATTAGCCTTACCCTGGTCCCTGGCTGCTACAGGCTAGAGTAGATCAGTCTCTACAGTATAGTGTAATGGGTTTGCCCTCCTGTTTGGCCCCTACTGTAAATCTGCCCACCTCACCCCAACGCCCCACCACATGGCTAATCTCCCCCGTCCGGACCTGATAGGGGGCCAACGCTGCGACTGACAACTTACTGCCCAATTACATCACAGATCAGCACTTTCCCAACACAGTTCCACCCCAAACTACTACACTGCCCAGTCCACAACTAAAACCTTTATACAGCTGTCTGCTCTCCAAACCATTCTCCTGCCTTTCCCATTACAATACAACCTGTATCATCCAGTACTGTCCAGCATGCTAGTCCATGCATAGTCCCAGACCATCCTTTTTCCTGTACTTATTACACAACTCTTCAAAGTAGCACATTCCTGTACTATCTGTTACAATATCCTTCCATCTATCCTGATGTATAATAACTCTGAGTCTGGGTACAGCCTTGCCGCCTCAGAATGAATGCATCCAGAGCCCTATGGGCCCTTGTCAAAAGTAGTACACCATATAGGAATTAGGATGCCATTTGGAATGCACCCTATGTCTACCAGGAATCCATTCTCCATTTACAAACAAACAGCAATCCATTCTAAATCACTGAAAACCTCTCTTTAGCATACAACAAGTGCATCCACCATCATGTCGTGTTTCTGTTTAGTATTGTACTGTGACTTGTGATCAGCTGTAGTGATCTTACTTGGCTGTGGGGTTAACAAAGCCTGCTTTGATTGCAGAGTCCTGTATTATCCAGCAGCATAGTGCCAGCGTGATCCCAACTGAATCCCCCAGAGAAAAGTGCTGAATGGACAGGCCAGACCCAGACCCATGACATAGGGTCCACATCCATACTCACCAGCTCTGCAGTCTACACACACATCAACAATGTGGGGGTGTTTCGTGTTGGAACAGCTACTTTCCACAGTTCCTCTTTCACAAAAAGAGTGTGATGTTAAGGAGAGTATAAATGGAGGAACCTCTGCTATTACCCAGCTCTCTCCCCTCTTTAGCATGGAAGACTAGAAGGCTCTATTTTAAGGCTCCCTTGACATAACATTAGGGGGGTCTGGTCTTAAGCTTTCATTGGGTAATGAACCTGGGTGATTTATCTACAGGCTGATCTTTGACTTTAAGAATGATTCGAATAAAAACCAATCAACATTTTTTTTTATCTGAAATGTTTATTCATTTTTATTTAACCTTGCTTTCACCAGGAAAAGCCCATTGAGACCCAGTCTCTTTTTCAAGGGAGACCTGGTCAAGAAGGCAGCAACAATCAATACATTACAGAATTAAAACATACAACAATACAATTCAACAACATGATCCAGCCTAAAAAAAAACATTTACACTCCTCTGTATCGGTCTCCCATCAAAATGTTTCATTCATTCAGTGGCACTAACATGTCTAGATGAGGCATAACTTGTATACTATTCCATGCCTCTGGTACACAAGACGAGAAGGCAGTCTTGCCTAATACTGTAAATGTCCTATATATTACAAAACATATGAATCAATGAGCCAGTTCCATGGCACTAAATGATCTGGCCTGGTTGTACAATACAACAGAAACATTGAAATACAGTCTGCTATAGATAGATGTGGCTAGATAGGCTGAACGTTTGTTGAATGCGATGGTGATGAGGCCAACAGAAAGAAAGGCAGTGAAACTGGAGAGGAGTGTGGAAAGGGGATGGATGGGAGGAGGATGAGAGGAGGATGGCCCAGCCCAGTGTGAGACCCAGCTATCCCACGGTTCACATGGTGATGACAGTGTCCTGATGACTGATATGGAGGAGGCGGGGCCCAAATACCAGTGCTACAGGCTTTGACTGATGGGTGGTTCCTTACGAACTTTAAGTCGTCCAACAGATTTGACACACAGTTACATCAAGAACCAAGGTTGGCTTCAAAGGCCAGTGAAATTAGCCTACCTGAATATTTGGAGAAACACTGGCATTGTCCATCCATCCATGATTGATGCAGAAAAATCCTACTCTAATCTAAATGTGCATTCTTATTGGTTTGGTAAATGAAAAGTAGACTATGAGCAGGGATGAAGAAGCTAGATGACAGTCCTCTGAGAGGGATGAAGGAAAATAAAATAGCTATTCATGCAAGAGGGGCCCGCCAGCGTGTTTCAGGACGGCTGCCCGGGGGGACCGGCGCTCGCTCCACCAGTGCACAGTCACAACAGAAGGCCATTCAACCAATAGGAACACACGAGAGATAAACACAGTGAGAAGAGCAAACAGAACAGGAGGGTAAAGGTCATTGACTTGCTCCAGAAAACAGAAGTGTCTCTCTGCTGTTCTCGGCTGGCTAGTCATCAACTCAGAGAGAGTGAATTATACTGAACAAAAATATAAACGCAACATGCCACAATTCAAAAGATTTTACTGAGTTACTGTTCATATAAGGAAATCTGTCAATTGAAATAAATTCATTAGGCCCTAATCTATGGATTTCACATGACTGGGAATACAGATATGCATCTGTTCGTCACAGATACCTAAACAAAAGGTAGAGGCATGGATCAGAAAACCAGTATCTGGTGTGACCACCATTTGGCTCCTGCAACGCGACACATCTTCTTCACATAGTGTTGATCAGGCTGTTGATTGTGGCCTGTGGAATGTTGTCCCACTCCCCTTCAATGGCTGTGCAAAGTTGGAGTACACGTGGAGTACACGTCGATCCAGAGCATCCCAAACAACGTTGGCATCAGCAACAACATTGGCATCAGCAAACCGCTCGCCCACACGACGCCATACACGTGGTCTGCAGTTGTGAGGCCGGTTGGACGCACTGCCAAATTCTCTAAAACGACATTGGAGGCGGCTTATGGTAGAGAAATAAACATTAAATTCTCTGACCTTCCTGCAGACAGTATGCACATTTTTTCCTTCATAATTTGAGACATCTGTGGCATTGTGTTGAGTGACAAAACTGCACATTTTAGAGTGGCTTTTACTGTCCCCAGCACAAGGTGCACCTGTGGAATGATCAAGCTGTTTAATCATATTCTTGATATGCCACACCTGTCAGGTGGATGGATTATCTTCGGAAAAGAGAAATGCTCACCAACAGGGATGTAAACAAATTTGTGCAAAACATTTGAGAGAAATAAACTTTTTGTGCATATGGAACATTTCTGGGATCTTCTATATCAGCTCATGAAACGTGGGCCCAACACTTTACATGTTGCGTTTATATTTTTGTTCAGTGTAGATTAACATTGATTCTGATGTTAGAACCAGCAGAAGCAGCAAGCGGACTAAAATACAGACCCACACTAGCAAACACAACATTAGAACAATACACCACAACACAAGAATCTGGAGAGGGAAAATGGCTGAAGAGAACGTAGTTGGCCATAGGCTGTTAGAACCGGGGGTAAGGCTAGGATAGGATGGGAAACTCTGGTCTTCAGTGCCTCATGCGTTTTTGATAGGTTATTAACTGGTAGTTGTCTGTATTAACTCTAATGACTTCCCAACTGCACTCTCATATAACACTGAGATACCACAGATCTCTCAAATCACAACAACAAACAGCTTACACAAGACAGTGGACAACTGAATGAACCTTCATCCAATAGGCAGTTGAAGTGTTCTGTTGAGACAGTTAACAGTTAACTGAACAGCTTGGGTCCTGTCTAATGAAAGATCCTGGTCTGGAATATGTGATTACCCAGAGCGAGAGAGAGAGCTGAGAGGAACAGAGACCTCTTAAATACATGCACTGGATAATTAGCAGAACAGTATTGAGAGCAAGAACCTCTCACCTAACCGTGAAATACATTCCCTCCCTGGGCAGAGAGAGAGGCGGACGGAGAGAGAGGCAGACGGAGAGAGAGGCAGAAGGAGAGAGAGGAGAGAGAGAGAGAGGAGAGAGAGAGAGAGAGAGGCAGGGAGAGAGAGGCGGACGGAGAGAGAGGCAGAGAGAGAGAGGAGAGAGAGAGAGGAGAGAGAGAGAGAGGCAGGGAGAGAGAGGAGAGAGAGAGGCAGGGAGAGAGAGGCGGACGGAGAGAGAGGCAGAGAGAGAGAGGCGGACGGAGAGAGAGGCAGAGAGTGAGAGAGAGAGGCATAGAGAGAGAGAGAGGAGAGAGAGAGCGATAGGAGAGAGAGAGAGGAGAGAGAGAGGCAGGGAGAGAGAGGCGGACGGAGAGAAAGGCAGGGAGAGAGAGAGAGAGAGAGAGAGAGAGAGGAGAGAGAGAGAGAGGAGAGAGAGAGAGAGATAGGAGAGGCAGGGAGAGAGAGAGAGAGAGAGAGAGAGAGAGAGAGAGAGAGGCAGGGAGAGAGAGAGAGAGAGAGGAGAGAGAGAGAGATAGGAGAGAGAGAGGCAGGGAGAGAGAGAGAGAGATAGAGAGAGAGAGGAGAGAGAGGCAGGGAGAGAGAGGCGGACGGAGAGAAAGGCAGGGAGAGAGAGAGAAGAGAGGCAGGGAGAGAGAGAGAGAGAGAGAGAGAGAGATAGAAGACACTAGAAAATAGCTTCAATGTATAATTAATTCCCCCCCGGCAACAATCGTCATACAAATTCCATTGTATGTAATGTGAGCTGCAGGAGTAATACCCAGGCCTGCAACACCCCCCCCCCCCCCCCCCCCCAACACACACACACACACCCAGGAGGAACAAAAAGCCAAGCACAACGGAAACAGTATGAAAGGACTGCAGTTGAACGCCGTCAAACCAGCACATCAAACATTCACCCTGAATTGTTCTTCATAAAGGGTCCTCTGCTCTCACTGAGAAAGATATGGAGACGGATATTGTAAACACTCTGACCCAGCAGAGAAACCATTCTTACTGTCTACTCTGTCTGTCACACACACTGAGTGAAATGTGAAAAATAGTATTACTACCCTCAGGGAGGATCCTTTTCACTGCTTCCAACTGAGGCGAGAAACAATACAGCAATGAGTGTGGTTATATACTGTGGATAGTCAGATGAATGTAATAGTTTGATTAAAACATTTACATGCAATGCAAGAAGAAGGATTTCCCTAATAGCCCTGTTTACATGGACACATCTGAAATCAGACTACATGATGGCACTCTGATAAATGCAGAAAACCACCAATCAAAATTAGCTATGTTATTTTTGGTAAGCCTATTTGATTCTGAGTTGGGACATATACAGTTTGTAAACTACTTCTAAGACTCCTACAATCAAGTTGTTGTAAACTGACTTCACTCGAGCTAAAGAGGGAGGCTCGCTCGGCTGGTGCTGGTTCTGACCCGCGCAGATCAAATACACTGCTGGAACGCCAATTAAGTGTTTACACGTCCTAATCATTCAAAAGATTGCTCAGAAAACCAGGTGTTTGCTTACTTCGATGTTGACCTTACGCCAATTAAGATAAGCAGAGTAAGCTGTTTACATGACTATTGCATACTCTGCCAATTGCCATAATCAGTTTAATATCGAATTATGAGGGTGTATGTAAACATACTCCACGTGTTTGTCAACATTACTAGTTAATAAGGCATAAACAAACTGGTTTCCTATGTTCTACTGTATGTCTGTAATAGGAAACATCCCTGGACCAGATACAATCAAACAGCAGAGGAATTCAGAGTGTTTGTGTTTATTCCCCCACAGCCCTACTGAGTAGAGAGATAATGACATTCCCATGTAGGCACAGAGAAAGAGGAACAGTGTGGTGAGGAGATGGGATGGGAGGAGAGGGGCTTGGAGGAGTGTGGAGAGGAGAGGAGATGGGAGGAGTGTGAAGATTAGAGGGGCTTGGAGGAGTGTGGAGAGGAGAGGAGATGGGAGGAGTGTGAAGATTAGAGTGGCTTGGAGGAGTGTGGAGAGGAGAGGAGATGGGAGGAGTGTGAAGATTAGAGTGGCTTGGAGGAGTGTGGAGAGGAGAGGAGATGGGAGGAGTGTGAAGATTAGAGGGGCTTGGAGGAGTGTGGAGAGGAGAGGGGTTTGGAGGGTGTGGAGAGGATAGGGGCTTGGAGGAGTGTGGAGAAGAGAGGGGTTTGGAGGGTGTGGAGAGGGGTTTGGAGGAGAGGGGGGGGCTTGGAGGAGTGTGGAGAAGAGAGGGGTTTGGAGGGTGTGGAGAGGGGTTTGGAGGAGAGGGGGGGCTTGGAGAAGTGTGGAGAGGATAGGGGCTTGGAGGACTGTGGAGAAGAGAGGGGTTTGGAGGGTGTGGAGAGGGGTTTGGAGGAGAGGGGGGGGGCTTGGAGGAGTGTGGAGAAGAGAGGGGTTTGGAGGGTGTGGAGAGGGGTTTGGAGGAGAGGGGGGGCTTGGAGAAGTGTGGAGAGGATAGGGGCTTGGAGGACTGTGGAGAAGAGAGGGGTTTGGAGGGTGTGGAGAGGGGTTTGGAGGGTGTGGAGAGGGGTTTGGAGGAGTGTGGAGAGGAGAGGGGTTTGGAGGAGAGGGGATGGGAGGAGTGTGGAGAAGAGAGGGGTTTGGAGGGTGTGGAGAGGGGTTTGGAGGAGTGTGGAGAGGAGAGGGGTTTGGAGGAGTGTGGAGAGGAGAGGGGTTTGGAGGAGTGTTGAGAGGAGAGGGGTTTGGAGGAGTGTGGAGAGGAGAGGGGTTTGGAGGAGTGTTGAGAGTAGAAGGGTTTGGAGGAATGTGCAGAGGAGAGGGGTTTGGAGGAGTGTGGAGAGGAGAGGGGTTTGGAGGAGTGTGGAGAGGGGCTTGGAGAAGTGTGGAGAGGAGAGGGGTTTGGAGGAGTGTGGAGAGGAGAGGGGTTTGGAGGAGTGTGGAGAGGAGAGGGGTTTGGAGGAGTGTGGAGAGGATAGGGGCTTGGAGGACTGTGGAGAAGAGAGGGGTTTGGAGGGTGTGGAGAGGGGTTTGGAGGAGAGGGGGGGGCTTGGAGGAGTGTGGAGAAGAGAGGGGTTTGGAGGGTGTGGAGAGGGGTTTGGAGGAGAGGGGGGGCTTGGAGAAGTGTGGAGAAGAGAGGGGTTTGGAGGGTGTGGAGAGGGGTTTGGAGGAGAGGGGGGGCTTGGAGAAGTGTGGAGAGGATAGGGGCTTGGAGGACTGTGGAGAAGAGAGGGGTTTGGAGGGTGTGGAGAGGGGTTTGGAGGGTGTGGAGAGGGGTTTGGAGGAGTGTGGAGAGGAGAGGGGTTTGGAGGAGAGGGGATGGGAGGAGTGTGGAGAAGAGAGGGGTTTGGAGGGTGTGGAGAGGGGTTTGGAGGAGTGTGGAGAGGAGAGGGGTTTGGAGGAGTGTGGAGAGGAGAGGGGCTTGGAGAAGTGTGGAGAGGGGTTTGGAGGAGTGTGGAGAGGAGAGGGGTTTGGAGGAGTGTGGAGAGGAGAGGGGTTTGGAGGAGTGTGGAGAGGAGAGGAGAGGGGTTTGGAGGAGTGTGGAGAGGAGAGGGGTTTGGAGGAGTGTGGTGGGGGTTTAGAGTGCTGCTATCCTAAAGCTCTACTGGTGATGACAGGCCTGCTGACTGACGGACAGGACAGGACAGGGGCAAGAGAGCTGAGCAGCACTGTAACACCACTACCAAACAGACCTTTAAAGGGACAGATACTGTACCTCAGACCAGGGTAAGATACCTACTGGGGCTGATACCCCCTGAATAACTGTATATTATTGAGACCTACAGGCCTCAAGTGTTTGGTGCATGCGTGTTATGAAATAGCAGATGAGAGGTACAGGTAAGTATGTTATGAAATAGCAGATGAGAGGTACAGGTAAGTATGTTATGAAATAGCAGATGAGAGGTACAGGAAAGTATGTTATGAAATAGCAGATGAGAGGTACAGGTAAGTATGTTATGAAATAGCAGATGAGAGGTACAGGTAAGTATGTTATGAAATAGAGGATGAGAGGTACAGGTAAGTATGTTATGAAATAGCAGATGAGAGGTACAGTTAAGTATGTTATGAAATAGCAGATGAGACGTACAGGTAAGTATGTTATGAAATAGCAGATGAGAGGTACAGGTAAGTATGCTATGAAATAGCAGATGAGAGGTACAGGTAAGTATGTTATGAAATAGCAGATGAGAGGTACAGGTAAGTATGTTATGAAATAGCAGATGAGAGGTACAGGTAAGTATGTTATGAAATAGCAGATGAGAGGTACAGGTAAGTATGTTATGAAATAGCAGATGAGAGGTACAGGTAAGTATGCTATGAAATAGCAGATGAGAGGTACAGGTAAGTATGTTATGAAATAGCAGATGAGAGGTACAGGTAAGTATGTTATGAAATAGCAGATGAGAGGTACAGGTAAGTATGTTATGAAATAGCAGATGAGAGGTACAGGTAAGTATGTTATGAAATAGCAGATGAGAGGTACAGGTAAGTATGTTATGAAATAGCAGATGAGAGGTACAGGTAAGTATGTTATGAAATAGCAGATGAGAGGTACAGGTAAGTATGTTATGAAATAGCAGATGAGAGGTACAGGTAAGTATGTTATGAAATAGCAGATGAGAGGTACAGGTAAGTATGTTATGAAATAGCAGATGAGAGGTACAGGTAAGTATGCTATGAAATAGCAGATGAGAGGTACAGGTAAGTATGAAGTAACATTTCCCTCTTAGTGTTCTTGTGAATTAAATGGGTTTGCATGAAAGGCCCACACTGAAAGCTCACAGGTCAAAGTGACAGAGCACGCCAGGCAGGGCCAAAGCAGACATTAGGAAGAGCCTGTCTTGGTCCAGATTGTATAGGTTTTTTGATGAATCTCTGTGCTTTTAAAGAAGGATCCAGACTGATGTGGTAAGAATGGAGAGTTATAATAGCCCACCAGTCTGACACTAATCAGAGGGAGCACTGCCCACTTTGTCTGGCTTGCCCACACAGGCCCCTGGCTGTGTGACTGTCTAACTCTGTAACCAAGGTGTAGCAACTTTATCTAATGGCTGTTAGTTAGCATTTCCTTCACAGTTGAAAACCTCCTTCATACAGTTGAAGTCAGAAGTTTACATACACTTAGGTTGGAGTCATTAAAACTCGTTTTTCAACCACTCCACAAATTTCTTGTTAACAAACTATAGTTTTGGTTAGTCAGTTAGGACATCTACTAAGTCATTTTTCCAACAATTGTTTACAGACAGATTATTTCACTTATAATTCACGGTATCACAATTCCAGTGGGTCAGAAGTTTACAAACACTAAGTCGACTGTGCCTTTAAACAGCTCGGAAAATTCCAGAAAATGATGTCATGGCTTTAGAAGCTTCTGATAGGCTAATTGACATCATTTGAGTAAATTGGAGGTGTACCTGTGGATGTATTCCAAGGCCTACCTCAGTGCCTCTTTACTTGACATCATGGAAAAATCAAAAGAAATCAGCCAAAACCTCAGAAAAAAAGTTGTAGACCTCCACAAGTCTGGTTCATCCTTGGGAGCAATTTCCAAACACCTGAAGGTACCACGTTCATCTGTACAAACAATAGTACGCAAGTATAAACACAATGGGGACCACGCAGCCGTCATACCGCTAAGGAAGGTGACGCATTCTGTCTCCTTGAGATGAACGTACTGTGGTGTGAAAAGTGCAAATCAATCCCAGAACAACAGCAAAGGACCTTGTGAAGATGCTGGAGGAAACAGGTACAAAAGTATCTATATCCACAATAAAACGAGTCCTCTAACGACATAACCTGAAAGGCCGCTCAGCAAGTAAGAAGTCACTGCTCCAAAACCACCATAAAAAAGCCAGACTACGGTTTGCAACTGCACATGGGAACAAAGATCGTACTTTTTGGAGAAATGTCCTCTGGTCTGATGAAACAAAAATAGAACTGTTTGGCCATAATGACCATTGTAATGATTGGAGGAAAAAGGGGGTGGCTTGCAAGTCGAAGAACACCATCCCAACCATGAAGCACGGGGTGGCAGCATCATGTTGTGGGGTTGCTTTGCTGCAGGAGGGACTGGTGCACTTCACAAAATAGATGGCATCATGAGGATGGAAAATTATGTGGAAATATTGAATCAACATCTCAAGACATCAGTCAGGAAGTTAAAGCTTGGTCGCAAATGCATCTTCAAATGGACAATACCCCAAGCATACTTCCAACATTGTGGCAAAATGGCTTAAGGACAACAAAGTCAAGGTATTGGAGTGGCCATCAAAGCCCTGACCTCAATCCTATAGAAAATTTGTCGGTAGAACTGAAAAAGCGTGTGTGAGCAAGGAGGCCTACAAACCTGACTCAGTTACACCAGCTCTGTCAGGAGGAATGGGCCAAAATTCACCCAACTTATTGTGGGAAGCTTGTGGAAGGCTACCCAAAACGTTTGACCCAAGTTAACCAATTTAAAGGCAATGCTTCCAAATACTAATTGAGTGTATGTAAACTTCTGACCCACTGGGAATGTGATGAAAGAAATAAAAGCTAAAATAAATCATTCTCTCTACTATTATTCTGACATTTCACATTCTTAAAATAAAGTTGTGATCCTAACTGACCTAAGACGGAATTTTTACTAGGATTAAATGTCAGGAATTGTGAAAAACTGAGTTTAAATGTATTTGGCTAAGGTGTATGTAAACCTCCGACTTCAACTGTATATCCAGTCTGTTTCTCAATTCATGCAGCTTGGTTGGACTGTGAGGTAGCTGGTAACAGTATTTTCCATTCGGTGACGAGCTAGTTCCCACCCTTGCACTCTAGTCTTACCTTGAAGGCATACTTGCGGCTGATGTGGTCATCAGGCTCCACAGGGGCGATGACATAACTGGGCAGGGGGATGCTCCCCAAAACCGTCTCCTCTCTGCTGTCTAGAGGCACACACACACACAAGCAGGTGATCATTATCATACAATACACAACAACCCACCACACACACCTCACCGCTGGCCCACTGCCTTGGCTACTTTAATGATTCTACCTGTTTATAAATAGCATGACATAACTGCTTCATCAATGCACCATTATGTTCCTGCATGGTGATTCGTGACTGTAGGAAATGTAATTGGAGAGACATAATTCAAGGATGATTCAAGGAGCCACTGTGCTGTGGTGGCAGGCAGCAGGACTGGAGGTTTATCTCTAGCTCAGTGTGATGAATGGCGGAGAGGTGAAGAAAGAGGGAAATAGAGATAGAAAGAGACAGAAGAGGAGCGAGAATAGCCCGTGGCAGAACAGAACCTTGTCTAATTGCAGTCATGTCTCTCTGATTGAAAGGTTTAGCTCCACTAAGAGGAAGATGACTTGGAATTAAGAGGACTGGCTTGGATTTCATATCCAAATCAATTCACCCTGCGACTATTTTAATTAGTCTCAATTAAACCCTGGCCCGATGTGCCTGTGTGACTCACCTTTGTAATAAAACAAGCAGTAGTCGGACAACACAAACCACTTCCTCTTCCACAGTCTCATTCCAGAGCTGTCCTGGAGGGGGAAACACAACATGGAATTTAAGCCCTCTCAGCAATACAACATCATATTCTGATGCACATTTTAATTAAAAACCATAGCTGGGGAATATAGGCTAAAGTACCCATTTACAGGGAGAGGGAAAGCACAAGAAAATTCATACATTTCATTAGTACAGCCAGTAATTGTGTTCCCCCTGAACAAAACAGTGTTCATGTGTCATGACTTCCGACGAAGTCGGCTCCTCTACTTGTTCGGGCGGCGTTCGGCGATCGACGTCACCGGCTTTCTAGCCATCGCTGCTCCATTTTTCATATGTCCATTTGTCTTGTCTTGTTTCATACACAACTGGTTTTCATTTCCCCAATCAATCTACATATATTTAACCCTCTGTTTCCCATCATGTCTTTGTGTGTAATTGTTTCATGTTATGTGGTGTTTGATTTATGCGCTTGACCTTTATTTATGTTCCGTGTTTTGAGCACGTTTGATTACTGTAGTGCTCTCGTTTTGGAACAGAAAATAAATGTGCGCCTGTTATCTATACTCTGCTCTCCTGCACCGGACTTCGCCTCCATTATACGCCATAACAGAATTACACACCACCAATGGAGTCAGCAGGAGCAGGTACCCCGGTTAGAGGAGTCGAGGAGCGCATCCAGGAACATTCGGCCATGTTACATCATCTTGGTGCCATGATGGATCGCGTTGTCCAGACCATGGACCGCTGGGAGAGACAGGAAGTCTCTCCAATGCCTCGACCAGCACAACCAGGGTTGTCTCCACCCGTCCCATCCGGAGAGAATTCCAGTGGGATGCGTTTCTCCCTTCCCAGGGAGTATGATGGGACGGCAGCACAGTGCCAGGGATTCTTGTTACAACTGGATCTCTACCTTGCCACTGTGCACCCAGCTCCTTTGGGAAGGGAGAGAGTGGCCGTCCTCCTCTCCTGCCTCACGGGAGGAGCGCTGGAGTGGGCAAATGGCGTGTGGAGAGAAGGAGACACGGCATTGGACCACTTCGAGGAGTTCACCCGTCGCTTCCGGGCCGTCTTCGACCATCCACCCGAAGGTAGATCGGCGGGGGAAAGGCTCTTCCATTTGAGGCAGGGGACGAGGAGTGCCTTGGCCGCCGGAGCAGGCTGGAACGACAGGGCCCTCATCGACCACTATCGATGCAGCCTACGAGAGGACGGCCGACGTGAGCTGGCCTGCAGGGATGCCACCATTTCCTTTGACCAACTGGTGGATTTGTCCATCCGGTTGGATAACCTGCTGGTCACCCACGGACGTCCAGAGGGGGCTTTGTTGGTTCCATCTTCCAACACCCCCGCTCCGGTGCCCATGGAGTTAGGAGCGGCTGCTCATATGGAGGCTGGAGGAGGAGCCATCACGTGCACCATCTGTGGCTGCAGAGGACACAATGCCGGTCGGTGCCGTGTTGGTTCCTCTGGGAGTGGAGGCAACAGGCAGGGCACTCTGGCGTCACCCCAGGGGAGTTCGCACCACACTCATCCAGAGTCCTCTGTTGATCAACTGTTTGTGCCTGTTTGTTTCCCTGAGTTTTCCCCACATTCCTAGCATAAGGCGCTCGTCGATTCAGGCGCAGCTGGGAATTTTATCGACAGAGCATTAGCCATTAGGTTAGGGATCCCCATTTTTCCTATAGTTAGACCCTTCCCGGTACACACTCTAGATAGTCAACCATTAGGGTCCGGTCTAATCAGGGAGGCCACCATCTCCTTGGCCATGGTTATGCAGGGGGATCATGAGGAGAGAATCAGCCTCTTCCTCATTGACTCTCCTGCGTTTCCTGTGGTACTAGGCCTTCCCTGATTGGCTCTGCATAACCCCACTATTTCCTGGCAACAGAGGGCTCTCACGGGGTGGTCGTGAGAGTGCTCAGGGAGGTGTGTAGGGGTTGCCGTTGGTGCTACCACGGTGGAAAGTCCAGACCACGTGCACATCCCCCCCAGAATATGCCGATTTGGCTCTCGCCTTCTGTAAAAAGAAGGCGACTCAATTACCACCTCATCGACGGGGGGATTGTGCAATAAATCTTCTGGCAGACGCTGCGCTTCCCAGGAGTCACGGGTATTCCCTGTCGCATGCGGAGACGGTGGCTATGGATACATATGTCTCTGAATCCCTGCGTCAGGGGTACATTCGGCCCTCTACTTCACCCGCCTCCTCGAGTTTCTTTTTTGTGAAGAAGAAGCATGGAGGTTTACGCCCGTGCATTGACTATAGAGGTCTCAATCAAATCACAGCGAGGTACAGTTACCCGCTACCTCTTATCGCCACGGCGATTGAGTCAATGCATGGGGCGCGCTTCTTCATGAAACTGGATCTCAGGAGTGCGTATAACCTGGTGCGTATCCGGGAGGGAGACGAGTGGAAGACAGCGTTTAGTACCACCACAGGGCATTATGAGTACCTCGTCATGCCGTATGGGTTGATGAATGCTCCATCAGTTTTCCAATCCTTTGTAGACAAGATTTTCAGGGACCTGCACGGGCAGGGTGTAGTGGTGTATATCGATGACATTCTGATATACTCCGCTACACGCGCAAGGTACTTGGACGACTGTTGGAGCATGACCTGTATGTCAAGGCTGAGAAATGCCTGTTCTTTCAGCAGGCCGTTTCCTTCCTAGGGTATCGCATTTCCACATCAGGGGTGGAGATGGAGAGTGACCTCATTGCAGCTGTGCGTAATTGGCTGACCCCCACCATGGTAAAGGAGGTGCAGCGATTTTTAGGGTTTGCCAATTACTACCGGAGATTTATCCGGGGTTTTGGCCAGGTTGCTGCGCCCATTACCTCACTGCTGAAGGGGGGTCCTGTACGGTTGCAGTGGTCGGCTGAGGCGGACAGGGCTGTTTACTTCGGCTCCCGTGCTGGCCCATCCAGATCCCTCTTTGGCATTCATAGTGGAGGTGGACGCGTCCGAGGCTGGGATAGGAGCCGTGCTCTCACAGCGCTCGTGTACGCCACCAAAACTCCGCCCCTGTCCTTTCTTCTCGAAGAAGCTCAGCCCAGCGGAGCGTAACTATGATGTGGGGGACCGGGAGTTGTTGGCTGTGATTTAAGCGTTGAAGGTGTGGAGACATTGGCTTGAGGGGGCTAAACACCCTTTCCTCATCTGGACTGTCCACCGCAACCTGGAGTACATCCGGGAAGCGAGGAGACTGAATCCTCGTCAGGCAAGGTGGGCCATGTTCTTTGCCCGTTTTGTGTTTACCCTATCCTACAGACCAGGTTCCCAGAATAAGAAGGCAGACGCACTGTCCCGGCTGTATGACACAGAGGAGCGGCCCATGGATCAGACTCCCATACTCCCGGCCTCCTGCCTGGTAGCGCCGGTCGTGTGGGAGCTGGATGCGGACATTGAGCAGGCATTGTGTACAGAGCCCGCTGTCTGACTGGGAAGTACTGGTGGCCCGCCTTGGCTAAGGACGTGAGGGTTTATGTTTCCTCCTGCTCGGTGTGTGCCCAGTGTAAGGCTCCGAGACACCTGCCCAGAGGTAAGTTTACATCCCTTACTCGTTCCACAATGACTTCGGTCACATCTGTCAGTGGATTTCCTAACAGATCTTCCTCTTTCGCAGGGAAACACTATGATCCTGGTCTTTGTGGATCGTTTTTCTAAGTCCTGTCGTTTCCTCCCTCTGCCCGGTCTTCCTACGGTCCTACAGACTGTGGAAGCCCTGTTTACTCACGTCTTCCGGCACTACGGGGTGCCTGAGGATATAGTGTCGGATTGGGGTCCCCAGTTCACGTCTAGAGTTTGGAAGGCGTTCATGGAACGTCTGGGGGTCTCGATCAGCCTTACCTCAGGTTTTCACCCCGAGAGTAACGGGCAGGTAGAGAGAGTCAACCAGGATGTGGGCAGGTTTCTGCGGTCCTATTGCCAGGACCGGCCGGGGGAGTGGGCGGCGTTCATGCCCTGGGCCAAGATGGCACAGAACGCGCTTCGCCACTCCTCCACTAACCTCTCCCCCTTTCAGTGCGTATTGGGGTACCAGCCGGTTCTGGCACCATGGCATCAGGGTCAGACCGAGACTCCTGCGGTGGACGACTGGTTTACGCGCACGGAGGAGACATGGGAGGCCGCCCGTGTACATCTCCAGTGAGCCGTGCGTCGCCAGAAAACCAGCGTGGACCGTCACCGCAGTGAGACCCCGGTGGACCAGGTCTGGCTCTCGACCCGTAACCTGCCCCTCCGCCTGCCCTGCCGGAAGCTGGGTCCGCGGTTTGTGGGACCATTTAAAGTCCTGAGGAGGGTGAATGAACCATACAGTAGTTACAGTGATTGAGTTGTATTCTTAGCCATAACTATGAGATTCCTCTGAACCATACAGTAGCTACAGTCATTGAGTTGTACTCTTAGTCATAACTATGGAGATTTCTCTGAACCATACAGTAGCTACAGTGATTGAGTTGTACTCTTAGCCATTACTATGGAGATTCCTCTGAACCATACAGTAGCTACAGTGATTGAGTTGTACTCTTAGCCATAACTATGGAGATTCCTCTGAACCATACAGTAACTACAGTCATTGAGTTGTACTCTTAGCCATTACTATGGAGATTCCTCTGAACCATACAGTAGCTACATTGACTGAGGTGGGGTGATGTGGAGGGCTCACCTGTTTGTAGAGCCATCCCCTGACCACCACAGGGATATTGGGGTTCCTCTTGATGGCTTGGTCCCTCTTGCCGAAGCTGTGTACCTTGCCACTACTCCTAGAGCCCTGCGGCTGGAAAAACAAACACATTGGTTATGAACAGGGTTTCCTTTATATACTAGTTTACAAACAACATCTGCTATTAGCTGCCCAGGGAGCTCAGTGGTAAGGAGCTGTGTGAAAGAAATGTGGTATTACAGACACAACCAGTAGGAACAGCAGCTGGTTAAACAGGAGCATGTATCAAAACAATATGACCATTCAGTCCCATGTTTATAGAGATCATTAGGTGTTACCTTATGACCATTCAGTCCCATGTTTATAGAGATCATTAGGTGTTACTGTATGACCATTCAGTCCCATGTTTATAGAGATCATTAGGTGTTACTGTATGACCATTCAGTCCCATGTTTATAGAGATCATTAGGTGTTACTGTATGACCATTCAGTCCCATGCTTAGAGAGATCATTAGGTGTTACTGTATGACCATTCAGTCCCATGTTTATAGAGATCATTAGGTGTTACTGTATGTTTGATGATTAGATTAAGAACAACGTTTCGATTTTGAGACTGGGGCCCACAAATGTTTGAAGTTAGTTATTTTAGTTATTAACTTTCTCCTTCGTGTTTCTTTCTCTTTTTCTCATTTGATTTAGCTTTAACCTTCTAATTTCAGCACCTCATTTGACAAGCATGCACACTTCACCCAAATGGGAATACAGTATTATAGTCATACATTAAGATTTGATGAGGCACAGTAGCATTCTTTCAAGGCCCACTGGTTTTCTCCCTCCTCTGAATCTCACAGATGATTTCAGATGAATGTTCAACTGAGCCAAATCAGATTGCACCCTAGCAACAGTTAGGTTTCCAGCGCAGGGGATCATTATATGCCATTTCCTCCTCCACAGCTGGCAAAAACATGCATTAATTACTGAAACTACTGTACGGCCAGCCAAGCATGCGGAGCATTAGGAAATCTACACAGTGTTTGTCAGGAGAACCGTAAAGATGAACAGCCATATTTAAGTTTAGCAGATATTAGAAATCATTGTGTAGTCACATATTCACTGTACTGTGATTGGAAACTCAACGTTCCCCTTATTGTATACATAGACAGTGAATCTTAAAGCAAATCTATACTCTACTTACCATTGAGAATGAGCAAGTGGTCATCGATAATGCCCTGTCTGCCACTCTGCTTGAAATGACTGGCACCTCTGATAGCAGACAACACGTTGACATGAGGTCTGATGAGGTGCTGCTTCTAACACAGGTACAACAATCTTAGGAGAGGTACTTTCCCAACCGTAGAGGCACTGTTCTATAGGAATACTTATACGCCTACTGCAGTGCTTAGAGTCCCAGTCAAGCCAGTGCATGTGTTTGGGAGCTGTGTGTAGCTGAAGAGTGTTGTGTTACTATGATTGTGTTGATAGGTTGACTGGCAGGATTGATTGGTTTGAGACAGCTCATATGATGCTGACACAATGCTGTCTCTCACTCACAGGCCTGAAGCATTACTGAGACAGCCAGGAGGTCATTTTACAGCTAGCCAGGAAGGCAGGCGTGTGCTGCCTCAACACTCACTAACGTCAACACCCGGTCAGTCAGACTGGAGTGGCGATAGTGAGTTGGCAGATAGCCCTGTCATGCCACCCAGCATGGCCACCCCTCTCAGCCTGGCAGAGCTGGGCCACGGGGGAAGAAGGGAGAGGAGGCTGGCAGGCTTTTTCTGGAAGCTGGAGGCAGTCAGGTGTATGTGGCCTGGGAAGGGTCAAGGAAGAGCCACTAAATCACTTTACAGATGGGCAGCTGGGTCTCATGTGAGTACTGGACTGCCAATGTCCTGAAGATAGACCACAGCCATGTCAGTGGCAGAGCAGAGGAGAGACCACAGGGTCTGGAAGACAGCCTCACTGCCCTCATCTGCCCTCTGTGGAAGTATGATCCTTATAAGAAGGGGACAAGGCCATTCTATGGAGTGTCACTTCCACACCTGTGCCTTCAAAACATCCAATAGCTGCTGTTTTATCTTCTAATACTGTTCCTTTATTAACCATTTGAGTAAAGCCTTTTATATGCACAGTATGCACATAGTGAACCCATGGCCAGCCACTGTGGCGGTTTAATTGAGTTTCACTGGGCTTGAAGAAAATCACTAACCTATTACAGTCTACAGCCATTAATCAAAATGAGAGAGTGTTCTGGAGGAGATGATACCAATTCTCCAGCATGAGCATTAACAGTCTCCCAGTACCCTTAGAAACAATATCAATTCAAACGCTTTACACTGCAATCACTGGACCTAATTGCTGCAACACTGTTGTGGGATAGACCCAAAGAAATGAAACACACCGAGTAAACAACACATGCTCATAAAAGAGGCGTTTTCTCACCTTTGACCCTGAGGTGACATCCACTGTTGATGAGGTCACAGCCTTGGAAGTCTGGCTGACCATGCTGGGGGGCCTCTGACTGACCGGTGGCAGTGGCTTGGACATGCCCCGGGACTCTGTCCTACAGGGGAGGCAGCACAGAAGGAAATCAATGACATAGACATGAACGGTCATGCTAGTATCTCACCACCACCACCACCATTCCTCTGTAGTGGATCTGCATTACAGGGAACCAGGGTTAAGTTAAGGGCTGGGTTCTCAGAGAGGAAACGACAACTTCCTGCCACACGACCTGTCACAGCCAATGCAATTACAGCTATGTTAACAGGCAGGACCTTTTTGTAGCAGCCACTCAAGTAACACTTTGTCTGACACTGTCCCTGAGGCTGGCATGTCTTGTTTCATAAGAGGACATGTTATACGACAAATAACTTTTCCACCTCCACATAACCTCCAACACAAAGACCCAGAGCAGAGATACCAGAGCTACCGCAGATGAGCTTTCTCATGATCAAATATCTACTCTCTCTTTATCTATCTTTCTCTCTCTCGCTCTCACACACGCACACATACGCACACACACACGGGGTGTCCTGACCCCCAGACAAAAACTTCATCATATTTACATCCATTAGATAACACACTCACTCAGCAGAGAACACCCATGCTTTCCAAATTACACCTCACGTTTCCTCATGACATCATCACATTGTTTCAGCCAGGAACTGTTTTTGTAAGAAATACAATCCGTTCCAGTTCACTGGCATGACATGAAAATCAACCAGCTTCTCTTATCTACAGATGTAGTATCTTCATTTTATCACTCTTTTGTTGCTGATCATTTTCTTTCCGAGCAGGAAATGCAAAAGTATACTGTATTCAAGGTTTAAAAAGCCTTCTAAAGTTTGTAATTTCCACTTTAAAATGTCAGACTTGATTTGCCCTAACCAAAAATGTATATTAATTATAATCCACATAATAATTAACATTTCCTGTTGCTACAGGATTATTTTCCTGCTGTAGCAAACTGGCTCAAATTAAGATCCTACATCTGTAACCAGGCTCTCCCAATAGCTGGCCTCAAGTACCGCTACTCATAGTACATTCCATTACAGTTTAAGGGCACCTAGGTGGTTGATCCCTTAGGATAAAGCAGGAATCTGCTTTGCTCTGGAATGCCCAGGAATGGCCCAGGTCACACTGTTACACAGATTGTAGTGAGTGTAATGGGCAAACAGCCTGGAAACTTCAGCAGGAAGAGGGATTATGGGAAATCTATGTTCCAAGAAGGCCATAGGGGCTTTCTCTTTATAATAAGGTTCATTAGAACAGAGGAAAGTTAGCAATTAACGTGTCCTTCTACAATTAATTAACGTGCCCCTTCGATAAAAACATAGTATTCCCGAGGGGCTGGGTAAACAAATAATGACATTAATTACAAATGAAGTACTGAGGCGTAACACCGCTCCTCCCATCTCCTGATGTCAGATTCAGACAAGTTACTGTATAGGTTCACCGCTCCTGAAGTCAATATAACCCAATTACCAGCTGTAGAATCTACAGAGCCTTGTTCAATAGTTCTTTAATAATAAATGAACTGACAAAAATGCTCTGACATTGGGGGCTGAGGAGTGATCAAGTCAAGAACAAATGGGTCTGTTTGTGTTTCCAAGTGGTTGTGAGAGTGTATCATTCATCACAGAGGTAACTATGCTTAATCAGTTTACTGCCAGTTTATATGGGCGTGCTGCTCACACAACATTCTTGATAAGGTAATCCTCATCTGTCAGCTATTTACGGTAGGTTGATGAGCAAGAAGTCTGTGTGAGGATGGTACAGTGTCTGCAGCCCGTTGAGACAGACATGTTAGTAGCTCCACTAGGAGGCCCTTCTTTACGTAGGTTTCCTGATCAAACGGTGTATTACATCTCTATCAGGCACTTTTCACTTGTTAGGTTATTAGTGGTTCTTTCCTATTCATAGCAGATGGTGTAAAGAGGATTCTGAGTTCAGGAGAAGAGGTGGCTGTGGGATCAGAGTTGCTTAGGGCTGAAATCGAAAATGTCTTACTGACAGACCAGCCTGTCTGTTAATTACACTATGCAGAGGATATGCCTGAAACTCAAACCCTCAAACGGACATGCACAGGGCTAGGAATGAACTTTGACATTTTCAAATGACATGTATTACCAATTGACTGAGTAATTTCAGTACACAGCTAAGGGCACAGTTTTATTGAAATGACCCTCACCATAGTTTTTCTAGAATAGTGACAGTCATAGAATGATGTTAGGAGCGTGTCAGTAGCAGACTTTAAAGCCTTAGGGAGCAAGCTGAGGTCCGTCTGCGCTGCTCAACCTTTTAAAAAAAACACGCCATTGACCATGTGTTCCTGCCATGTCATTGGTGTGTTTGTGTGTGTAGCTTCACTCAGAGGTTCACTCCGCTGTGACACTCAGACAGCCATGAAAGTGTCACCTACACGGATGCTGGGCATCACTCACAGAACTCACCGCTCTCTGGAAACGAAGACATGGGCTGGGATGTTTAGAGAAAGGGCATCACTCACAGAACTCACCGCTCTCTGGAAACGAAGACATGGGCTGGGATGTTTAGAGAAAGGGCATCACTCACAGAACTCACCGCTCTCTGGAAACGAAGACATGGGCTGGGATGTTTAGAGAAGGCCGGTGGCTGTAGGGTCACTTCAAAGCAAGTACTCAAGAAGACTGAACTAAACTGAATAAGCCTAATGTCCTCATTGTTATATAGTACAGAATTTAGATTTCTGAAAAGTACCTCTGGCATAATAGTGTTCTTCCTCAGTGTAAGTGTATGCTCTTCCTCTTTCTCAGTGTGTGCTCTTCCTCTTCCTCAGTGTGTGCTCTTCCTCTTTCTCAGTGTGTGCTCTTCCTCTTTCTCAGTGTGTGCTCTTCCTCTTTCTCAGTGTATGCTCTTCCTCTTTCTCAGTGTAAGTGTATGCTCTTCCTCTTCCTCAGTGTGTGCTCTTCCTCAGTGTAAGTGTGTGCTCTTCCTCTTTCTCAGTGTGTGCTCTTCCTCTTTCTCAGTGTATGCTCTTCCTCTTTCTCAGTGTAAGTGTATGCTCTTCCTCTTTCTCAGTGTGTGCTCTTCCTCTTTCTCAGTGTGTGCTCTTCCTCTTTCTCAGTGTGTGCTCTTCCTCTTTCTCAGTGTATGCTCTTCCTCTTTCTCAGTGTAAGTGTATGCTCTTCCTCTTTCTCAGTGTATGCTCTTCCTCTTTCTTAGTGTAAGTGTATGCTCTTCCTCTTTCTCAGTGTGTGCTCTTCCTCTTTCTCAGTGTGTGCTCTTCCTCTTTCTCAGTGTGTGCTCTTCCTCTTTCTCAGTGTATGCTCTTCCTCTTTCTCAGTGTAAGTGTATGCTCTTCCTCAGTGTGTGCTCTTCCTCTTTCTCAGTGTAAGTGTGTGCTCTTCCTCTTCCTCAGTGTGTGCTCTTCCTCAGTGTAAGTGTGTGCTCTTCCTCAGTGTAAGTGTATGCTCTTCCTCAGTGTGTGCTCTTCCTCAGTGTAAGTGTATGCTCTTCCTCTTCCTCAGTGTGTGCTCTTCCTCAGTGTAAGTGTATGCTCTTCCTCAGTGTGTGCTCTTCCTCAGTGTAAGTGTATGCTCTTCCTCTTCCTCAGTGTGTGCTCTTCCTCAGTGTAAGTGTGTGCTCTTCCTCAGTGTGTGCTCTTCCTCTTCCTCAGTGTGCTTACACTAGGAAACCGTGCTTGACCGCCCACTCCACCACTACAGACACTGGACCCCTGCATTGTTCTGCCTGAACATGAAAGATGTTGTAACTAGTGTTTTTTCCTGTCGGCCGTGCCGTGTTCCTGTGCAGCTTTGGAAGAGGAAAGGTATTGGGATGTTTGTATGGCCAGGGCAGGCTGGTGCAGGACATAAAAACACAGAGGCACAGCCAAAGGCGAGGGACTGACCATGGAACTAAAATACAACTTTGTTCCAACTCTCTGGATCCCATCCAACATTTTTACAGCACATTTCTCTCAGCACCAAGGGGACCCTCGCCTGTTTCAATTGCAGCTTTCATGCTGTCTACCTCTGCTGTCTTTTGAAGCGTTCCCTGGGAAATTTGCTGTGGGATGTGGCAGAGTAAAGGAGCAATATTTCACATCAGAGAGAAAGAGATCCAGGCCTGGGGCCAAATAGGTTACCTACCACCTGAGAGAAATGACCACAGCAGCAGCCTACTCCTAGCAAACACTGCAGGCTGCAGCCCAAGTCCAGCCCAGTCTTAGCCCAGCCTCAGCAACAGTTCTGCTACAGAGCAGGAATACAGCAGTGCAGAATCAGACCACAGCAAACCCAGATCTCTGTGATAGCCACAGAGCACAAAGGAAACGCATTGCAGGCATCGTCATTCTATTCTTTCTATCTCAATCGGTTTATTTTTTATAGGATTTGATAGTGCCACCCACCTCGTGCTCTGGCATCTTCATTATATGACAAAAAGTCATTTTTAGCCGACTAATCATTTTCATAACATTCTGCATAAATAATACACCTACAGTCAGCTTGAAAGTCTCTAACCGGCCCGGGTAATAACTCTGCTTTGACAAATTATTCTAGTCAGAGGAGAACTCCCTGTATTCTGCTGTGTGTTTTTCTCTCTCCTGGAGAGTAAATTATTCAGAAGGTTTCTATCTTTCTCTTTCTCCCTCTCTGTCTCTGTCTCCCTTTTCTCCTCTCACTCTCTGTAGTGTACAATATATAGTGTGTTGCTGTCCCCTGGAGTCAGGCTGTGTTTGGAGGTGTCACGCCCTGACCGTAGAGAACCGTTTTATTTCTCTATTTGGGTAGGTCAGGGTGTGATTTGGGTGGGCATTCTAGATTATGTTTATCTAGTTTATTTTTTCTATGTTGTGTTCTAATTTATTTTTTCTGTGTTGGGTTTTTGTATGATTCCCAATTAGAGGCAGCTGGTCATCATTGTCTCTAATTGGGGATCATATTTAAGTAGTTGTTTTTCCCACCTGTGTGGGAGTTTATTTTGAGCTAGTGCATGTTGCACCTCTGTCGTCACGGTTTGTTGTTTGTTTATAGTTTATTGTTTGTTTGGCTAAGTTTCACAATATAATAAAGATGTGGAACGATACGCACGCTGCGCCTTGGTCCGTTCCTACACACACTCGTGACAGAATCTCCCACCACCAAAGGACCAAGCAGCGTGCCCAGGAGTGGACATGGGAGGACATCCTGGACAGCAAAGGATCCTGGACGTGGGAGGAGATCCAGGCCGGATGGGATAGCCTCCCATGGGAACAGGTGGAAGCAGCGAGGGAGGAACGGCGACGAGATTGGGAGTCACGGCAACGACGAAAGCCCGAGAGGCAGCTCCAAAAGAAAAATGGGGGGGGGGGGGGGGCACACGGGGAGATTGGCAGAATCAGGGTTGAGACCTGAGCCAACTCCCCGTGCTTACTGTGGGGAGCGTGTGACCAGTCAGGCACCGTGTTATGCGGTGATGCGTATGGTATCCCCAGTGCGCATTCACAGCCCGGTGCGCTCGTTGCCGGCTCCCTGCATTTGCCGGGCTAAAGTGAGCATTCAGCCAGGACGGGTTGTGCCGGCTCAGAGCTCCTGGTCTCCAGTACGCCTCCTCGGTCCAGGATATCCTGTGCCTGCTCCACGCATCCGGTCTCCAGTGCATCTCTCCAGCCTGGTACGCCCTGTACCTGCTCCACGTACTAGGCCTCCAGTGCGTCTCCCCAGTCCGGAGAGACCTGTTCCGGCTCCACGTACCGGGCCTCCAGTGTGTCCCCCCAGCCTGGTAAGCCCTGTGGCAGCTCCCCGCATCAGGCTGCCAGTATGTCTCCTCAGTCCGGTGAGATCTGTTCCGGCTCCACGTTCGAAGCCTCCAGTGATGATCCATGGTCCGAAGCCTCCAGTGATGATCCATGGCACGAAGCCTCCAGTGATGATTCATGGCACGAAGCCTCCAGTGATGATCCATGGCCCGGAGCCTGTAGTGATGATCCATGGCACGAAGCCTCCAGTGATAATCCATGGCCCAGAGCCTCCAGTGATAATCCATGGCCCAGAGCCTCCAGTGATGATCCATGGCACGTAGCCTGTAGTGATGATCCATGGCGCGGAGCATGCGACGGTCCCCAGTCAGGAGCCTCCAGCGACGGTCCCCAGTCAGGAGCCTCCAGCGACGGTCCCCAGTCAGGAGCCTCCAGCGACGGTCCCCAGTCAGGAGCCTCCAGCGGGGGTTCCCAGTTCAGAGCCTCTGGCGACGATCCACGGTCCGGAGCTTTTGGCGATGACCCCCGAAAGAGAGTCGCCACCGAGGATGGCGGATCCGAGAGCAGAGCGGGGTCTACGTCCCGCACCGGTGCCGCCACCAAGGCTAGATGCCCACCCGGACCCTCCCCTATTGAGTCAGGTTTTGCGGCCGGAGTCCGCACCTTTGGGGGGGGGGGGGGTACTGTCACGCCCTGACCACAGAGAACCTTTTTATTTCTCTATTTTGGTAGGTTAGGGTGTGATTTGGGTGGGCATTCTAGATTATGTTTATCTAGTTTATTTTTTCTATGTTGTGTTCTAGTTTATTTTTTCTATGTTGGGTTTTTTGAGGCAGCTGGTCATCATTGTCTCTAATTAGGGATCATATTTAAGTAGTTTTTCCCACCTGTGTTTGTGGGAGATTATTTTGAGTTAGTGCATGTTGCACAGGCAGTCAAAACATTTCTTAAAAAAAAGAAAAAATGGTGGATATAGATACTTTTGTACCTGTTTAGTTCAACATCTTCACAGGGTCCTTTGCTGTTGTTATGGGATTGATTTGCACTTTTCGCACCAAAGTACATTCATCTCTAGGAGACAGAATGCGTCTCCTTCCTGAGCGGTATGACGGCTGTGTGGTCCCATGGTGTTCATACTTGCGTACTATTGTTTGTACAGATGAACATGGTACCTTCAGGCATTTGGAAATTGTTCCCAAGGATGAACCAGACTTGTGGAGGTCTACAATTCTTTTTCTGAGGTTTTATCTGATTTTTAATTTTTTTTCCCATGATGTCAAGCAAAGAGGCACTGAGTTTGAAGGTAGGCCTTGAAATACATCCACAGGTACACCTCCAATTTACTCAAATGATGTCAATTAGCCTATCAGAAGCTCCTAAAGCCATGACATAATTTTCTGAAATTTTCCAAGCTATTTAAAGGCAGAGTGAACTTAGTGTATGTAAACTTCTGACCCACTGGAATTGTGATACAGTGAATTATAAGTGAAATAATCTGTCTGTAAACAATTGGTTGGAAAAATTACTTGTGTCATGCACAAAGTAGATGTCCTAACGTACTTTCCAAAACTATAGTTTGTTAACAAGAAATTTGTGGAGTGGTTGAAAAACTAGTTTTAATGACTCCAACCTAAGTGTATGTAAACTTCCGACTTCAACTGTATGTATGTATGTATGTATGTATGTATGTATATATATATATAAATCTTGGTCGACCGAAAGTCGTCTGTTCTTTCGACCAATCGATTGGTGGACATTTTAAAATGTGTATTTTTCCATATATAGACACACCTCATGTTTGTAATAACCCTAACCAGAAGACAAAAACATGTTCTCGACCCGACCATCCTCCCGCTGCCCGGTGCTGCTGGCCTTGGCAGCAGTTATGCTCCTGAAGTTGCCAGTAATAGGCTACACCAGCGGTCGGCAACTGTTACATTCCCCAGTTTCTGTGTTGTGGGTTTGTGTATGTATATTTCAGGAAATGGCTTCCTGGATTCCCCCAAGCAGCTGATTGGTCGGCCCCATCAACAATTGGAGCTGACCCCGCCCTCTCGTCAGATAAAGCTGTCTGCAATTACAAACTCCTTCTCCAGCTGGATAAAAGCCAGTGTTCCTTTGTTAGGAGGGAAAGCTTCTTGGATGTCCTGTGTTGGTTGTTGCTCAGACAGGTTTTGTAAAGTATTTTGTAGCCGCTACTTCTGAGATATGTGTGTGCCAATAGGACTGTGTTTTTGATTATTGAAATTGTTCACTTTAAGTTTCTATTATTCTGTTTCATTTGTTCCCAGGGGGGAAGGGGAAGGCACTTTGGGAGTGCTTTTATTTATCAGCTTTTATTTATTTCATCACATTCCCGGTGGGTCAGAAGTTTACATACACTCAATTAGTATTTGGTAGCATTGCCTTTAAATTGTTTAACTTTGTTCAAATGTTTCAGGTAGCCTTCCACAAGCTTCCCACAATAAGTTGGGTGAATTTTGGCCCATTGCTCCTCACAGAGCTGGTTTAACGGAGTCAGGTTTGTAGGCCTCCTTGCTCACACACGCTTTTTCAGTTCTGCCCACATTTTCTATAGGATTGGAGTCAGGGCTTTGATGGCCTCTCAAATACCTTGACTTTTTTGTCCTTAAGACATTTTGCCACAACTTTGGTAGTATGCTTGGGGTCATTGTCTATTTGGAAGACCCATTTGCGACCAAGCTTTAACTTCCTGACAGATGTCTTGAGATGTTGCTTCATGATGCCATCTATTTTGTGAAGTGCACCAGGCCCTCCTGCAGCAAAGCACCCCCACAACATGATGCTGCCACCCCCGTGCTTCACGGTTGGGATGGTGTTCTTCGGCTTGCAAGCCTCCCCCTTTTACCTCCAAATATAACGATGGTCATTATGGCCAAACAGTTGTCTCTTCAGACCAGATGACATTTCCTCTGATATACCAGAGGATATCAAGCAAAAAGGCACTGAGTTTGAAGGTAGGCCTTGAAATACATCCACAGGTACACCTCCAATTGACTCAAATTATGTCAATAAGCATATCAGAATCTTCTAAAGCCATGACATCATTTTCGGGAATGTTCCAAGCTGTTTTAAAGGCACAGTCAACTTATTCTATGTAAACTTCTGACCCACTGGAATTGTGACACAATTGTTAGACAAGTTACTTGTGTCATGCACAAAGTAGATGTCCTAACCGACTTGCCAAAACTATAGTTTGTTAACAAGAACTTTGTGGAGTGGTTGAAAAATGAGTTTTAATGATTCCAACGTAAGTGTATGTAAACTTCCAACTGTATATATTATGATCCTGTCACTGAGTGTGCTTGCTTGTCCATCCTGTACCCATCCTACACCCCAGAGGGAATACAGGAGAGGGAACCTACTTCGCCATCCATATCTGGGTCTCAGCATGGGTGACATCCACACCCTGGCTGCCACTGCAACTAACTGCAACAATCTGCCCTGGCTGTCTGTTTGTGCTATGCAGGCCAGAGCGAAGGCATCACCACTGCATAACACACACGCTTCTCCCTGGGTGCATAAGTACCCCAGCTGTTACGATGCTCTATTTCCACAACTAAAGTATGACTGGGAGAAAGGAATAGAGAGAAGTAAAACAAGTTGGCCGTAGTATAAATAGCAGCCAGCAGAGAGTCAAGGGGCTTCATAAGTCCTGCTACTTTAGCTTCTTCTACCCCTGCACACCACAGGCATTCAATACACTTTAAAAGAGGAAAAAGAGGAATGCCAAGAGGGTGATATTTCTCCTAACAGACTGGCTGTGAGATAGAAACTCTATAGCCTACCATACACACCCCTACTCACTGGCTTTGGTAGAGTCCATCAGCATACAGTGGGGGCAGGGATGTACCACTGAACAGGTGGCATGGGGTGAGAGGTCAAGGGTGTGCCACTTTGGTGGCAGTGAACTCTGTGGGATAATAACCTCCCCCAGTGTTTTTCTGTGGTGTGTGTGTGTGTATTTATTTTATTTCACCTTTATTTAACCAGGTAGGCAAGTTGAGAACAAGTTCTCATTTACAATTGCGACCTGGCCAAGATAAAGCAAAGCAGTTCGACAACATACAAAAACACAGAGTTACACATGGAGTAAAACAACATACAATCAATGATACAGTAGACAAAAATAAGACTATATACAATGTGAGCAAATGATGTGAGATAAGGGAGGTAAAGGCATAAAAAGGCCATGGTGGCAAAGTAAATAAAGTATAGCAAGAAAAACACTGGAATGGTAGAATTTGAAGAAAGTTCAAAGTTAAAATATAAATAATATGGTGCAAAGAAGCAAAATAATAAATAAAATAAATAAATACAGTAGGGGAAGAGGTAGTAGTTTGGGCTAAATTATAGATGGGCTATGTACAGGTGCAGTAATCTGTGAGCTGCTCTGATAGTTGGTGCTTAAAGCTAGTGAGGGAGATAAGTGTTTCCAGTTTCAGAGATTTTTCTAGTTCGTTCCAGTCATTGGCAGCAGAGAACTGGAAGTGTGTGTGTGTGTGTGTGTGTGTGTGTGTGTGTGTGTGTGTGTACAGTGAAAGTAGCCCCAGCTGTAACTCAGGCCCCACACACAGTCTCTAATGAGGGGTATCAATCAGGCCGTGCCAAGAGCATTGGGTTGCCTGTCTCCTACTTGATGGGCCTCTGTGATATTCCCATAATGCTCCAAGCATTTTCAAATCTATGATTTCTGTCATAGCTGCATGATTTCACTGTACTGGGAAGAAGTCTACAGTATGGTTGACTAGGAGTGGAGGGTTATGATGATGACAGCATTTTAAGGACTGATGATAATGTGAAATGATTCAACAGTAAACTAAAACAACGGACAGAGGACATTAATCATGCTATTTAAATACATTTGATTCGTCACATATTCTTGTGGGAAGGGCATGAGTATAATGCTATTCTAAGCATGGCTGGTCTACTGAGCTTTGATCTGGTATTAGATAGTAAAATAATAATTCAGTTACTGTGGTCCCTACAGTGCAGGGAATATGCAAGGCAGGACACTAACTTTTAAATCCCCTGATGGTGTACAAATCCCTGGCTCAACAGTACCATGTGAGGGATATAGGAGGGGTGGAGAAGAGAGAAATCCCAATGAGCTTCATGTCACTCCTACAAATGACCTTTCAAACACTGCAACAGTGGAGATCAGATATCACTCTCGACCCTCTCTGCTACACTAACACATCGAGCCATGTATCCTAAAGCCTACATAACACCACCTTAATTATGTGGTGACACCTGTCATACACATTCATGACAGAAAGATAAATGACTCAACTGTGGTCCTGCTTTTGTTCTAATACATCATAATGAAAGTGTAATAACATCAAGGCCATGTATCATAAAAAGTTAACATGAAAGTCATGGTACAGATGTAGGATCTTATTTTGGCCTACACTGTCACAACAAAATCATCCTGCAGCAACAGGATTTGAACGTTTAGTCCATAACGTTGCTTGATCGGTGGTTAGGCTATTCGCTTTTGGCTACATGAAAGTGTAATACTGTTAATATAACCTTGTGTGGCTTTTCAGTGAATTCATGTAAATCGCAAAGCTCATCTGCATTTCACAGCAACAAAACAGGACAATTCTCAGCAACAAAAGTCAGGAATGTCATGCCATGTCATCTCCCATGTTTTAGAGGAACTTACAAGCAAGCTCTACAACGCTACAACTTAAAGATAAGTCCCAGTACGTCCAGGTCAAACCATATCTGTGCATATGTCGCTAACACTAGGTCCCATGCTATTCAACCTCATCACACCACCTGGGGCTCCACCATGGCCGTACCACTCACACAATTCAACACAATCAACTTCATGACTGCAGCTATAACCTGCAGAAAATACTCTATATATTGTTCTCTGATGAAAAAACCTCTGTGGTAATAATAGCCATCATTAGCATAACAACTGTGACGTTTCAGACAGATGAATGGCTTCAGACTTGCCATGGCCACAGTCAAAGACATAATGTGAACCATAGTTGGCTCATTACCATAAATTCAATTAAGATAATACCTTAAAAATACACACAAACAATTGGACTGGGAGCAGCCGTTGCACAAGTGCAAGCAGCTATGAATTCCATTTCCATAAAAAATAGAATGGCCATCATCCTTTTCATTCGTTTTATAATTATTATTGTTATTATTGTTCATTTCTATGACTGTAGTTAATAGAAAGTATTCCTCAGGTAGTCATTTCCTGTCTCTCCTCATCTCATCCCTGGGACAAGCAGCAGACAATCTCACACTCTAATCCGAGTTCAATTACACTCTATTCTCATCTCCTCCCAGCATGACCTCGGACCAACCAGACGTTACACTGAAGCCCACATTATAACCTTCCTCGGGTAAAGATAGTAGAGGTGCACTCACTTGTTGTGGAGCATATATTCCGTGTTTTCTGGAGAGATCTGTCCAGTCACAGGGTGTCGGAACGACGTGCTCTTCTGGTTATGGCTGAGAGCGTCAGAGAGAGAGAGAACAGGGAGGGAAGAGAGGGAAGGAGTGAAAAGAACAGCGAAGGACAAAATATAATTAGTATTCCGTCATTAATCCTATTTCTGCTTGATCGCTCCACTATTTTGTGCACTGATGTATTGGTCACTGGCTGCTTGTTGGGCATTCTACAGGAATACACCAAGTTTCTAGACTTCCAATGACTTTCACAGCCAAGTGTAGAATGTGCGGTAGTGCTGAAGCGTGGCCAAGGCTGGGGCTCATGTTATTTCACACAATGTGTAAGTCTCAGCACTCTCCCCTACCAGCTCGCCAGGCTTTATTGATTTCAATTACATGGGGTCATTCATCGCTTTAACTAGGGCATTAAAGCATCCCTGTATCATTGGATAAAAGAAGGGATGGACAGGGGGGTAGCGCTGGTGGTGGAAAGAATGAAAAATAACATGATGTGATTTGCTCTAAACCGTCCGCATCAATTATTTACTTTTACACACTTTGTATGGCAGTTGCGTAGCAGATGTGCCCATCGGACAGTAACAGAGAGTCATTCTATGAACAGGTCTCTGCTTCATTCAACATTAGGAGCAGTGGAGCAGTCAGGATTCCATACGTTTCCACTTAGAGTTATCCAGGTCCAGAACATGCACAGGTGGAAACTTCTGATCCAGACTGACCTGGTCTTTAATCACTATGAGGACTTCTGATCCAGACTGACCTGGTCTTTAATCACTATGAGGACTTCTGATCCAGACTGACCTGGTCTTTAATCACTATGAGGACTTCTGACCCAGACTGACCTGGTCTTTAATCACTATGAGGACTTCTGACCCAGACTGACCTGGTCGTTAATCACTCGGAGGACTTCTGGGTCAGACTGACCTGGTCGTTAATCACTATGAGGACTTCTGACCCAGACTGACCTGGTTGTTAATCACTCTGAGGACTTCTGGGTCAGATTGTGTGAGTGTGAATGCTGTATGTGAGTGTAGTGTTTCTTACTGTACTACTGTATAGTGCAGATCCCCCGGTGCAGGTCAGAGCCTCCCAGAGGGGGTCAGGTGAGCTGTGCTAGCTAGCCTATCGGTGTGTCTGTGTTCCCTCCAGATAGACCATGATAACACACCCTAGGCTTCCTGTTCTCACACTACACTGTCACATTCAACAGCCAATGAGAAATACTACACCAATCCAGTCACTATGGAAACAGTCATCACAATAAGAATGACAACACAACCAGGGCAATGATGAGGGCCAATTTATTGCTAGACTGTCCAATCAGTCTAGCAGAAATAAGTAAAAGTCACATATGTCATTCAATCCAGATGACTGCTGATGTCTTAACTGAATTATGAGATGAATCAGTCTTTACCTCTAATGAAATATTTCATGCTTCCTTACACTTGAATTCCATGTAAAATCAGAGCATGTTGGAGTTGAATAGGCTGTTACATGAGGACATTTTCGCTTTGAGACTGTTTCAATCTCTCTCGCAGTTACGTTATTGTGATGCTTTTGGGGGAGGGGAAATATCAAAGTACTGGGAACGATTGTTCGCCCTACTGTAATTCTTAATGTAAACACTGGCAATTGCAAATTGCCAAGATTTGAGGTTTTAGACAACAGCTGACTGTACTCTCTGCTCTCTTCCAACCCATTCTCAATAACAACATTGTGAATACAACATCCTCATACAATCTATAATCACATTAGAATATGCATTCCATAAATGTAGTTCCATATTTACACACAATTGTAGTGATTCATTGTGTATCTATGGAAAAACATCTGTTAACCTCGACTCAATAAGGGCGGCAGGTAGCCTAGTGGTTAGAGCGTTGGGCCAGTAAATGAAACGTTGCTAGATCGAATCCCCGAGCTGACAAGGTAAACATCTGTTCTGCCCCTGAACAAGGCAGTTAACCCACTGTTCCACGGTAGGCCGTCACTGTAAATAAGAATGTGTTCTTAACTAACTTGCCTAGTTAAATAAAAATAAAATAAATAAAAAATAGAGCAGAAATATTGGTGAGCGGCCTGTCAGAGATGAATGTCCTGTGTTGCTTGTTCCTCTATCTCATCATGGTGTCCAGCACCTCTGGGCTCTTTACTCAAGCGTGGCCACTGAGAAGACAGGCCCATTTGTCTGAGGGGCCACTGGACAGATATGAAGTGCTAAGGTCCTCCCAGAGCAGAGACATCCCTCTCCTGCTGCTGTAGACTGGACTGTACTAGCCTGAGAGGCAGCCTGCTGCGGACTGTACTAGCCTGAGAGGCAGCCTGCTGTGGACTGTACCAACCTGAGAGGCAGCCTGCTCTGGACTGGACTGTATTAGCATGAGAGGCAGCCTGCTGTGGACTGTACCAACCTGGGAGGCAGCCTGCTCTGGACTGGACTGTATTAGCATGAGAGGCAGCCTCCTGTGGACTGTACCAACCTGAGAGGCAGCCTGCTCTGGACTGGACTGTATTAGCATGAGAGGCAGCCTCCTGTGGCCTGTAATGGACTGTGCCAGCATGACAGGCAGCCTGCTCTGGACTGTACCAGCCTGAGAGGCAGTCTGCAGCGGCAGCATCACACTTGCTCAATAGGCATCCTAATGTTTACAGTGAGCATGGTAATACCGTGAGTAAACAGACTGGTGTCAGCAGCATATAGCAAACGCCTCCTGAAGGACAACAGTCTTTACCAGCTGACACATAGTGTTATATCAACCCTGGTAGTATTACTGCGGTGTCATGCAGCAAAGTAAAGGAAATAAATCTGGTTGTTTCGAGAGATTTATGGGTTGACATTTTTCAAAAGTTCACAGGAAGCTGCGGTTGAGCATCAGAGCCATTTCTGCACACACAAGCACAAAAACGCACACAAATCAACACACACGAAAACACATTACAACCCACACAAACACAGAACAACACACACACAAGCACAACAACACAGTGCTCTACTCTGTTTGGTCCTGGCCTGGGCTATGTTCCAGTAACGGCATGTAGTGTGTTGAACTACACCAGGTCCATGCAGTAGAACCCTACCCTCCACTGTTAATTAGGAACCTGCATTCTTTGGACCGTTTGTTTCAGCCACATTACTTCTGAACTACTTCTCATGGAATTCACTGCATTCCTACTTAGTGAACAAACGGTTCCGGCAGCACAGTGGCCCTGTTTGTTTTGCTATGCCACGTAGTGTAGTACTCAGGGAAAAGACCTGGTTGCAGACCCACTTCAGTAAGACGCATGAGCTGACGCACACCCCAAAATGTTTGTATATGTGCTTACTAATGAAGAGTAAAATGTTTTATTACATTATATACAGATAAAGTGGGTGAAACAGTATGTAAACATTATTAAAGTGACTAGTGTTGTATACTCTATGTATACTGAAAAATAATATAAACACAACAATTTCAAAGATTTTGCTGAGTTACAGTTCATATAAGGAAATCAATCAATTGAAATAAATTCATTAAGCCCTAATCTATGGATTTCACATGACTGGGCAGGGGCGCAGCCATGGGTGGGCTTGGGAGGGCATGGGCCCACCCACTTGGGAGCCAGACCGACCCACTGGGGAGCCAGACCCAGCCAATGAGAATAGTTTTTCCCCACAAAAGGGCTTTATCACAGACAGAAATACTAATTCTCTGTTTCTCAGTCTCTCGGTCCCAGCTTTGATGCACCTGTACCGTCTCCCCCTTCTAGATGGTAGTGGGGTGAACAGGCCATGGCTCGGGTGGCTGAAGTCCTTTATGATCTTCTTGTCCTGGAGGGCAGGCAGAGTGCCCCAGGTGATGCGCTGGGCTGACCGAACCACCCTCTGGAGAGCCCTGGAGTTGCGGACAGTGCAATTGCCATACCAGGAGGTGATACAGCTTGACAGGATGCTCTCAATGGTGCATATGTAGAAGTTTGTGAGGGTCTTCGGGGCCAAGCCGAATTTCTTCAGCCTCCAGAGGTTAAAGAAGCGTTGTTGCGCCGTCTTCACCACACTGTCTGTGTGAAGGGACCATTTCAGGTTGTCAGTGATGTGCACGCCTAGGAACTTGAAGCTTTTGACCCTCTTCACTGCGGCCCCGTCGATATAGATGGGGGTGTGCTCTCTCTGCTCTCTCCTGTAGTCAACAATCAGCTCCTTCATTTTGTTGACGTTGGGGGAGAGATTATTTTCCTGGCACCACTCCGCTAGGGCTCTCAACTCCTCCCTGTAGGCTGTCTCATCGCCATTGGTAATCAGGCCTACCACTGTTGTGTTGTCAGCAAACTTGATGATTGAGTTGGAGACATGCGTGGCCACACAGTCACGGGTGAACAGGGAGTACTGGAGGGGACTGAGCATGCACCCCAGTGGGGCCCCCGTGTTGAGGATCACCGTGGCAGAGTTATTGTTGCCTACCTTCACAACTTGGGGTTGGCCCGTGAGGAAGTCCAGGACCCAGTTGCACAGGAAGGGTTCAGACCCTGGGCCCTGAGCTTAATCATGAGCTTAGAGGGCACTATGGTGTTGAAGGCTGAGCTGTAGTTGATGAACAGCATTCTTAGATAGGTATTTCTCTTGTCCAGGTGGGATAGGGCAGTGTGTAGTGCAATTGCGATTGCGTCGTCCGTTTATGTGTTGGATAATATGCGAATTGTAGTGGTCTAGGGTGTCAGGTAAGGTGGAGGTGATATGTTCCTTAACTAGCCTCTCAAAGCACATCATGATGTCAGAAGTGAGTGCTACGGGGAGATAGCAAATGAGTTTAGTTACCTTCGCTTTCTTGGGTACAGGAACAATGTTAGACATTTTGAAGCAAGTGGGGACAACACGCTTACATTTTATTTTTATTTTACCTTTATTTAACTAGGCAAGTCAGTTAATAAGAACAAATTCTTATTTTCAATGACGGTCTAGGAACAGTGGGTTAACTGCCTTGTTCAGGGGCAGAACGACAGATTTTTACCTTGTCAGCTCGGGGATTCGATCTAGCAACTTTTCAGTTACTAGTCCAACGCTCTAACCACTAGGCTACCTGCCAAATGACTTGCTCAAGTCGGCCACGAAGAACAAGAGCACACAGTCCTCATGAGTGTCGGGGGCCCGTTTTGGCGGCTCTGTGTTTGGCGCCTCAAAGTGAGCGAAGAAAGTGTTTAGCTCGTCCGGGAGCGAGGCATCATGTCCACGTCATGGCTGGCTTTCCCTTTATAATCTGTGACTGTCTGGAGTCCCTGTCACATGTCTCGTGTCTGAGTCGTTAAATTGCGACTCCAATTTGTCCCTGTTCTGTCGTTTTGCCTCTTTGATTGCCTTTACGGAGGTCATAGCTGGCCTGTTTGCAGTGGTGTAAAGTACTCAAGTAAAAATACTTTAAAGTACTACTTAAGTCGTTTTTTGGGGGTATCTGTACTTTACTTTACTATTTATATTTTTGACTACTTTTACTTCACTACATTCCGAAAAAATATAATTTACTTCACTACATTCCGAAAAAATATAATGTACTTTTTACTCCATACATTTTCCCCGACACCCAAAAGTATTTTGAATGCATAACAGGACAGGAAAATGGTCCAATTCACACTTTTAGCAAGAGAACATCCCTGGTCATCCATACTACCTCTGATCTGGCCGACTCATGTCGTGGAATATTCTAATCAATCTAATCAATTTCTTCAAACAATCATCTTTATTCAATATCGATACATTTTTTCAATGAGGCTGGTCGACCCCACACCCTTGAGTGTTGGACCGAGTAACCTAATCTTTACACAAATTCAGAGTACTATATATAGCTGACACTAAAAATGCTTAGTCATGATTGGTTCCACCCATCCCATGCAGATTAGGGCATCATAAGCCACTCTGGGTTCATCCGGTCATTATCTGCACGGGGTTGTTGTCTTAACCCCACCCTAGTTTAGTTTCCCAGATGCAAGGTTGATTTTGAGACAATGAGGGATTGTTCTACTCCTAAACTATCCCTAGTAAAACACATTCTTGTCTATGTAATGCAGTCTTTAACTCATTTGTCAGCTCAAGCCATCTCTGGTGACCATACGCCCAGATTAGCTGCAGGGAACTAGAGTGGAGACCATAAAAACACAGACACTAGTAGGACAGAAATGTCTTACTATTAGTTAAATATGAATTGCTAACCATTAATATCATATAAATACGTAATTTTTCCCTCACACACAGTAAACACAAATGCTTCATTTGTAAATGATGTCTGAGTGTTGGAGTGTGCCCTTGACTATCCGTAAATAATAAAATAGTTTGGATTGTCTAATAGAAGTCATTTGAAATGATTTCGTCACACCCTGATCTGTTTCACCTGTCTCTGTGCTTGTCTACCCCCCCCCCATCTTCCCCATTATCCACAGTGTATTTGTACCTGTGTTCTCTGTTTGTCTGTCGCCAGTTCCTTTTGTTTGTCAAGCCTACCGGCGGTTTTCCCCTTGCTCCTGTCTGTTTCTAGTTCCCGGTTTCGACCATTCTCCCTGCCCTGACCCTGAGCCTGCCTGCCGTTCTGTACCTTGTCACACCACACTGGATTATTGACCTCTGCCTGCCCCCTGTTCTAGTAATAAACTTTTGTTTTTTGTTACTTGACACTGTCTGCATCTGGGTCTTCCCTGAAACGTGATAGATTTATACTTTTACTTTTGATACTTAAGTATATTTTTGCAATTACATTTACTTTTGATACTTAAGTATATTTAAAACCAAATACTTTTATACTTTTACTCAAGTAGTATTTTATTGGGTGACTTTCTATTAAGGTATCTTTTCTTTTATTCAAGTATGACAATTGGGTACTTTTTACACCTCTGCCTGTTTGTGCACGTCCATGTTCCCAGTCACCCTGCAATGGTTAAATGCAGTGGTTTGCGCTTTCAGTGTTGTGTGAATGCTGCCATTTATCCACGTTTTTTGTTTTGGATAAGTTGTAATCGTCACATTGGGAACAACATCCTCTATACACTTCCTGATTAGCCCAGACACTGAGTCAGTGTATACGTCAATACTATTTTCAGAGGCGACCCAGAACATTTCCCAGACCAACATTGAACAGGGCCTGAACATTAGCGAGTAATATACTAGGAAGCGGTGGATGGTATGCATGCCACCTGAGTCTGACTAGGGCCCCACTCCATCTACCTCTTATCTGGCGTCGGCGTTTTGGTGCAGCACCCGGGATGAATAGAGCTGCATGAAACATTTCCATCGTACTGCCAGTGCTACTCTGCAAATAGGCTAACGACTTCATACGGCAGGTAGCCTAGTGGTTAGAGCGTTGAGCCAGTAACCAAAAGGTTGCTAGTTTGAATCCCTGAGCTGACAAGGTAAAAATCTGTTGTTCTGCCCCTGAACAAGGCAGTTAACCCACTGTTCCTAGGCTGTCATTGTAAATAAGAATTTGTTCTTAACTGACCTGCCTAGTTAAATAAAGATTAAATAAATACAAAAAAATAGACAAACCTTTTATAACAAGGTTTATCACAAGGGAGGAAATGGAGGTGAAATGGTCATCCCAATGCCTTTCCAAATCATGCATTATTTTCAAAGACAGAACCAAACGATCAGCATCACAGCTAAACTCCATTGAGATCAAAACTAATCCCTTGCACAGAATTCCATTTACCTCTAGGATTGACAGGAAAAGGTCAGGGGTTATAGAAACATAATGCCTTCCATTATCAGGGTCACAGAGACACACACCGCACACCCCCCACACACTCTGAGACACACTCAGACACACCCTCCACACACTGAGAATCCCCCCCCCCCCACACACACACACACTCCACACAATGACCTTCTACACACTGACAGACCCCACCTGCTGCGAGGAGCAGGCTAGGTCACGTTCTCATTAGCCAGTAGTCATCATGGTTGTGATGTGATTACATGTCTAACTGTGCTTCCTCCTCCATAACTCTTTCTCCCCATGTAGCACTCTCATGGTTCAGGCCTTATCAGCCTGGGTACCACTCAGAGTTAAGACCAATCCTATCATCCTCACTGTAACCTGTGGTTAAATCACAGGTTAGATGTTAACATCAACATTACTGTGCATTTTTACACCGGATTTACAATTACACCATGTCTTTATGAAGATGATTATGCTGTTAATATCATTAACAGTATAATCTTAGCATAATGATATAGTATAATAATATCACACTGATTGAAATGTCCAGAGGTATAAACCAGGGATATTTGAAGAAATGTTGACAATGTGGAACTATACTTAAAAACATTCAAAATGTCTAGGTGTCTCAGCTGGCTTTACAAGACTGATGTTCAATATTATAGGAAATGCATGCCTTGAATTGCTAAACATTCAGCTCACAGGAAATATTTATATTCAACATGTCAGTCGCATGTCAGTTGGAACCAAAACACTTGTGTGTAGTTTATATGTAGTTTATGTTTCCATGTGGTCCTGATAGGAAGCAGCTAGCATGACTGACAGGTCTAATAGCAGGTCTACCAGAGCTATGTTTGCACTAAGGTCTAACCTCCATGTAAAACCTTTCAGGCGCAGCTACAGGATAGAGGAGGGAGGAGCATTAGCTTAGACACTGCTTAAAAGAATGAGAGTATTTTCCACAGAGCAGATTAAATAAAAAAGTTGATTTTCTCAGAAAAGTGTTTGAAATGTTCTATTTCATGTTGAACGAGAAAGGTGAAATATATGGCAAAGAAGTTCAGTTGATTGGACATATTCTGCAACACAGAAACACTGTTTGAGCTACAGTAAAACACACTATACAGAGCCTCTTCCCCCTCACGCCTCTTCACCCTCAGGAGGCTGAAAGGATTTGGCATGGGCCCTCAGATCCTCCAAAAGTTCTACAGCTGCACCACTGAGAGCATTCTGACTGGCTGCATCACTGCTTAGTATGGCAACTGCTCGGCATCCGACTACAAGGCGTTACAGAGGGTAGTGCGTACGGCCCAGTACATCACTGGGGTCGATCTCCCTGCCATCCAGGACCTCTATACGAGGCGGTGTCCAGCCACCAACTGTTTTCTCTGCTACCACATGGCAGACGGTACCGGAGCGCTAAGTCCAGGACCAAAAGGCTCCTGAACAGCTTCTACCCCAAGCCACAAGACTGCTAAATAGTTCACCATATAGCTACACAGACTATGTGCATTGACCCTTTTTGCACTAACTCTAGATCTATGCACACACACTGGACTCTACAAAAACACTCACACATACTTACACTGACACTCCAACACACACACACACACACACACACACTCGCCACACACACACACTTCCACACTCATCACATACAGTACACTGCTGCTACGGTCTATTATTTATCCTGTTGCCAAGTCACTTTACCCCTACCTATATGTATCTACCTCACTTTCCTCGTACCCCTGTACGTGGACTCGGTACTGGCACCCCATGTATATAGCCAAGCTATCATTGACTCGGTACTGGTACCCTGTGTATATAGTTAAATTATCATTGACTCGGTACTGGTACCCTGTGTATATAGTTAAATTATCATTGACTCGGTACTGGTACCCAGTGTATATAGTTAAATTATCATTGACTCGGTACTGGTACCCTGTGTATATAGTTAAATTATCATTGACTCGGTACTGGTACCCTGTGTATATAGTTAAATTATCATTGACTCGGTACTGGTACCCAGTGTATATAGTTAAATTATCATTGACTCGGTACTGGTACCCTGTGTATATAGTTAAATTATCATTGACTCGGTACTGGTACCCAGTGTATATAGTTAAATTATCATTGACTCGGTACTGGTACCCTGTGTATATAGTTAAATTATCATTGACTCGGTACTGGTACCCTGTGTATATAGTTAAATTATCATTGACTCGGTACTGGTACCCTGTGTATATAGTTAAATTATCATTGACTCGGTACTGGTACCCTGTGTATATAGTTAAATTATCATTGACTCGGTACTGGTACCCTGTGTATATAGTTAAATTATCATTGACTCGGTACTGGTACCCTGTGTATATAGTTAAATTATCATTGACTCGGTACTGGTACCCAGTGTATATAGTTAAATTATCATTGACTCGGTACTGGTACCCTGTGTATATAGTTAAATTATCATTGACTCGGTACTGGTACCCTGTGTATATAGTTAAATTATCATTGACTCGGTACTGGTACCCTGTGTATATAGTTAAATTATCATTGACTCGGTACTGGTACCCTGTGTATATAGTTAAATTATCATTGACTCGGTACTGGTACCCGTGTTATAGATACATTGACTCGGTACTGGACCCGTGTATATAGTTAAATTATCATTGACTCGGTACTGGTACCCTGTGTATATAGTTAAATTATCATTGACTCGGTACTGGTACCCTAGTGTATATAGTTAAATTATCATTGACTCGGTACTGGTACCCTGTGTATATAGTTAAATTATCATTGACTCGGTACTGGTACCCAGTGTATATAGTTAAATTATCATTGACTCGGTACTGGTACCCAGTGTATATAGTTAAATTATCATTGACTCGGTACTGGTACCCAGTGTATATAGTTAAATTATCATTGACTCGGTACTGGTACCCTGTGTATATAGTTAAATTATCATTGACTCGGTACTGGTACCCTGTGTATATAGTTAAATTATCATTGACTCGGTACTGGTACCCTGTGTATATAGTTAAATTATCATTGACTCGGTACTGGTACCCTGATGTATATAGTTACCAAGTTATCATTGACTCGGTACTGGTACCCTGTGTATATAGTTAAATTATCATTGACTCGGTACTGGTACCCTGTGTATATAGTTAAATTATCATTGACTCGGTACTGGTACCCAGTGTATATAGTTAAATTATCATTGACTCGGTACTGGTACCCTGTGTATATAGTTAAATTATCATTGACTCGGTACTGGTACCCTGTGTATATAGTTAAATTATCATTGACTCGGTACTGGTACCCAGTGTATATAGTTAAATTATCATTGACTCGGTACTGGTACCCTGTGTATATAGTTAAATTATCATTGACTCGGTACTGGTACCCTGTGTATATAGTTAAATTATCATTGACTCGGTACTGGTACCCTGTGTATATAGTTAAATTATCATTGACTCGGTACTGGTACCCTGTGTATATAGTTAAATTATCATTGACTCGGTACTGGTCCGGAGCGCCGGTCGGTACCCGTGTATATAGTTAAATTATCATTGACTCGGTACTGGTACCCTGTGTATATAGTTAAATTATCATTGACTCGGTACTGGTACCCTGTGTATATAGTTAAATTATCATTGACTCGGTACTGGTACCCTGTGTATATAGTTAAATTATCATTGACTCGGTACTGGTACCCTGTGTATATAGTTAAATTATCATTGACTCGGTACTGGTACCCTGTGTATATAGTTAAATTATCATTGACTCGGTACTGGTACCCTGTGTATATAGTTAAATTATCATTGACTCGGTACTGGTACCCTGTGTATATAGTTAAATTATCATTGACTCGGTACTGGTACCCTGTGTATATAGTTAAATTATCATTGACTCGGTACTGGTACCCTGTGTATATAGTTAAATTATCATTGACTCGGTACTGGTACCCTGTGTATATAGTTAAATTATCATTGACTCGGTACTGGTACCCTGTGTATATAGTTAAATTATCATTGACTCGGTACTGGTACCCTGTGTATATAGTTAAATTATCATTGACTCGGTACTGGTACCCTGTGTATATAGTTAAATTATCATTGACTCGGTACTGGTACCCTGTGTATATAGTTAAATTATCATTGACTCGGTACTGGTACCCTGTGTATATAGTTAAATTATCATTGACTCGGTACTGGTACCCTGTGTATATAGTTAAATTATCATTGACTCGGTACTGGTACCCTGTGTATATAGTTAAATTATCATTGACTCGGTACTGGTACCCAGTGTATATAGTTAAATTATCATTGACTCGGTACTGGTACCCTGTGTATATAGTTAAATTATCATTGACTCGGTACTGGCACCCTGTGTATATAGCCAAGCTATCGTTGCTCATTGTGTCTTTATTCCTCATGTTATTATTATTTTCTATTCTCTTTCTATTTGTCTCTATTGTTTTCTCTCTGCATTGTTGGGAAGGGCCAGTAAGTAAGCATTTCACTGGTAGTCTACACCTGTTGTTTACCAAGCATGTGACCAATAAAATTGGATTTGAGAGCGAGCTGAACAGAGTACAACCCCAGGCTTTAATTTCAGTCCAGAGCTTTTTCTCTCCTCAACACATTTTACTTCAGAGTATTTTGTCAGCTGAGGAATTTGTTCCTCACAAAGCCCAGACTGAGACACAGTTACACTCAGGGTTGACATAGCTCCAATCTCCCCCCCGCGCTGAACAAACGCACAACTTTGGAGTCCAAGGTTCAGCCCGGCATGGCACGCCGCATCAAATTTCACAGCAAAACAACAGGCTCAGGGTAATCCCTTCTCCAATAGAGGGGCTAAACCCAGGCTGGCGACAGCGTGGCACAGAGGGGCATGGGCATGGCCCAGGGGGCTTTTCACCTCACCCTCACACACCAGATCCTCCATCAAATACCAGGAACACACTTCTCTTACAACTCCACTCTCTCTTGCTCACCTCCCACTACTTTGCTTGCCACACATTCACTCTCTCCTCCTTCACCAAAAGTTAAACGTTATTGAAACACATTTTGTTGTGTAACCTCCGATCAGATGTCTCTGTTCTTTTATCTTCTACTGGATCTGTCCTATTATTCTCTCTCTCTTTTGTTCTCTCTGTACAAAGTGAAGGAGCAGAGCAGTCTCAGCTGGCGTGTCCCAGTGGATGATCTACTTCCTCTCTAGTTAGACTGGCTGGTGATCCTCATGGTGGTGACAAGGGGGAGAATCTCTCTCTCTCTCTCTCTCTCTCTCTCTCTCTCTCTCTCTCTCTCTCTCTCTCTCTCTCTCTCTCTCTCTCTCTCTCTCTCTCTCTCTCTCTCTCTCTCTCTCTCTCTCTCTCTCTCTCTCTCTCTCTCTCTCTCTCTCTCTCTCTCTCTCTCTCTCTCTCTCTCTCTCTCTCTCTCTCTCTCTCTCTCTCTCTCTCTCTCTCTCCCTCAGCATTCACACCTTCTAACATGTACACAATCTCAGTTTCTCACAGTCAGGTCACTTTTGTTACTATTAATCACTTCATCCTGACCCACATATTTGGCACTTTTATTGTCATCAGAGTACCTTGTCTTTCCTCTGAGTGGCAGCCTTGGAGGTAGGGGAAGGGGAAGGGGTAGGGGTAGAGGAAGGGGTAGGGGTAGGGGAAGGGGTAGGGAAAGGTGTAGGGGAAGGGGTAGGGGTAGAGGAAGGGGTAGGGGAAGGGGTAGGGGTAGAGGAAGGGGTAGGGGTAGGGGAAGGGGTAGGGAAAGGTGTAGGGGAAGGGGTAGGGGCAGGGGTAGGGGAAGGGGTAGGGGAAGGGGTAGGGGTAGAGGAAGGGGTAGGGGCAGGGGTAGGGGTAGGGGTAGAGGAAGGGGTAGGGGTAGGGGAAGGGGAGTAGGGGTAGGGGTAGAGGAAGGGGTAGGGGCAGGGGTAGGGGAAGGGGTAGGGGTAGGGGAAGGGGGTAGGGGCAGGGGTAGGGGAAGGGGTAGGGGAAGGGGTAGGGGTAGAGGAAGGGGTAGGGGAAGGGGTAGGGGTAGGGGAGGGGTAGGGGAAGGGGTAGGGGTAGAGGAAGGGGTAGGGGTAGAGGAAGGGGGTAGGGGAAGGGGTAGAGGTAGGGGAAGGGGTAGGGGTAGGGGTAGAGGTAGGGGAAGGGGTAGGGAAAGAGGTAGGGGTAGGGGAAGGGGTAGGGGAAGGGGAAGGGGGTAGGGGAAGGGGTAGGGGTAGGGGAAGGGTAGGGGAAGGGTAGGGGAAGGGGTAGAGGAAGGGGTAGGGGAAGGGGTAGAGGTAGGGGTAGGGGTAGGGGTAGGGGTAGAGGTAGGGGAAGGGGTAGGGAAAGAGTGTAGGGGTAGGGGAAGGGGTAGGGGTAGGGGAAGGGGAAGGGGTAGGGGTAGGGGAAGGGTAGGGGAAGGGTAGGGGTAGGGGTAGAGGAAGGGGTAGGGGAAGGGGTAGAGGTAGGGGAAGGGGTAGGGGTAGGGGTAGAGGTAGGGGAAGGGGTAGGGAAAGAGGTAGGGGTAGGGGAAGGGGTAGGGGAAGGGGAAGGGGTAGGGGTAGGGGAAGGGGTAGGGGAAGGGGTAGGGGTAGGGGAAGGGTAGGGGAAGGGTAGGGGAAGGGGTAGAGGGAAGGGGTAGGGGAAGGGGTAGAGGTAGGGGTAGGGGAAGGGGTAGGGGAAGGGGTAGGGGTAGGGGAAGGGGTAGAGGTAGGGGAAGGGGTAGGGGTAGGGGAAGGGTAGGGGAAGGGGTAGGGGTAGAGGTAGGGGTAGGGGAAGGGGTAGGGGAAGGGGTAGGGGTAGGGAAGGGGTAGGGGTAGGGGAAGGGGTAGGGTAGGGGAAGGGTAGGAGAAGGGTAGGGTAGGAAGGGGTAGGGGTAGGGGAAGGGGTAGGGGAAGGGGTAGGGGACGGGGAAGGGGTAGGGGTAGGGGAGAAGGGGTAGGGGTAGGGGAAGGGGTAGAGGTAGGGGAAGGGTAGGGGTAGGGGTAGAGGTAGGGGAAGGGGTAGGGGAAGGGGTAGGGGAGGGGGTAGGGGAAGGGGTAAGGGGAAGGGTAGGGGAGGGGGAAGGGGTAGGGGTAGGGGAAGGGGTAGGGGTAGGGGTAGGGGTAGGGGGAAGGGGTAGGGGTAGGGGAAGGGGTAGGGGAAGGGGTAGGGGAAGGGGTAGGGGTAGGGGAAGGGGTAGGGGTAGAGGTAGGGGTAGGGGAAGGGGTAGGGGTAGAGGTAGGGGAAGGGGTAGGGGAAGGGGAGGTGGGAGCGGACATTGACATGGAGTTCTCCTAACATGGAAACCTCACTGCTCCTCAGTGGTTGATTTTCCCAAATGTGGGCATGCAATAGTCAATCAGTTGCTCCACACTCTGTATCACACATTGTGACAGGAGGCAGAGGAATCTATCTTCTCCTTGTTAACCAGAAACCACTGTCTGAGGTAAGACATTTTAATAACTTTGTCTGCTTCTCACACATACTTTCGGAAGATATAGTACCTCTTTTATAACCCCTGCTGTAGTCCAGCAGTTTGGCTGAAGACAATAGTGTGCTGTGACTTCATGGGGATGGTGAAGGAAGTGAAACTGATCCAGAGGTATGCAGGCCCGGCCCGGCCCGGCCCGGAGAGCAGGTGCTATTGACACTACCCCATGGTCAATATTGTAAATGATAAACAGCCATGGTTCATGTGTCAAAAGGAGTAGCTTAAGAACTAGAAATAAACTGATAGCAGCTAGCCCTTTCTTTATTAAAATTAAAATAGTTGATCTTCTTCAAAGGAAAGTTTGCTAGTATACGATGCAATTGATTTTATAACACATTTATTGCAGAACTTAGACAATATTCCTTAGCTAATTCAAAAGAGACAATAAACATTGGGTTGATGATTAAGCTGAGGTGTAGACTGAGCCATCTCAGATAGGCCTAGTCAGTGAGAGATTCAGCAGAGGAATGTTGAATCTGAATGTATTGTGATTGAACTAATGTGGTACGACTCTCAGAGCTCTGCAGGTCAGGACACCAAGTACCACTGACTGTGACTGATTTCTCATCAGTGTCTGTGTTTCTACTAATCACCAGTGAGCACCATGGCATGTAGCATTCATTTGACGCAGGGGGTTAATGACTTTTATTGGAAATCTAATCCAGTTATCTGCAGCAAACACCAGATTCATATTGGCAGCTGTGTGGCGCAATATATTAGGCTTGTTTTCCCAACTACATAAAAACGAGTGGATCTAATACAAGGCTAAATGATGAGACAGAGTTAGCATGGAGAGTCATAGAGCCCTTTCATCACAATCATTTCCAGTGATGTAAAAGGCCATTACCAATGTGAAAGGGAAGGTACAGTAAGTCAACAGAGTCAGGGACATCCAGAATCGAATAAGTCCGGTCAGGCCTAGCAGAGTGAATTATTTTAACGGTGGTTATTATCCCAGCTGTCACGTCCTGACCAGTGAAAGAGGTAATTTGCCATAGTAGAATGGTCAGGGCGTGGCAAGGGGGTTTGTTTTGTATGTATTTTGGGTTTTCTGTTTCTTTGTGGGTTTGTTCTAGTTATCTATTTCTATGTGTTGGTTTTCATGTTCGGCCGGGTATGGTTTCCAATCAGAGGCAGGTGTCTTTCGTTGTCTCTGATTGGAAGCCATTTTTAGGCAGTATGTTTTTCTTTTGGGGTTGTGCGTAGTTGTTTTCCGTTTCAGTCTTTGTACCTGACGGGACTGTGTTGGTCGTTTTTTTGTTATTTTGTCAAGTGTTTTCATTAAAGAATTAAGAATGAGCACTATCCACGCTTCGTCTTGGTCTCCATTTCACGACCCCTGTGACACCAGCAAAATGAGTTAAGTCCATTAAGAAGATAATCATTCTGCATGAGGATTTACACATGTCCATTTGCCTTTATCAGTTCCCTCAACTAGGCACTACAGCCATGCCAGCTTCAATTCAAACCATTTTGTGGGAAATTATCCATGCAGAGCTACAAAAAGCATTTGGAGCATTGAAAAGCTTCTAGTCATTCAATGAGAAAATGGGAAAACCTGCAGGGTACCGCCTGGCTACCCAGCCCTGAGCCCTCCCATCTCATCTCATCACTGACTGGCAAGCCTAACTTCAGTGAAGAAGACACTCCTCTTCTCTGTACTTTTTCCATTCTCTCCAATCTCCTTTAGCAGAGTAACTGTCTGTCTGACAGGCTGAGTTTACCTCATTAGGCTGTAATTATGGCCAGACTGAAACATATCTCAACCACCCAGCCAGGGACATCTTTACAGGTGGATCACCTCTGCCTAGCTTGCTCCTGTGGGAAGAATCGGGCCTCTTCTCTCCTCAACCAGGCCCACACCACAGATGGCCAGCTCTAAAGTCCTGAGACACTGCTGGCACAGAGTGGCCCTGGCAGGTCCCAACACGCTCCATGGGAAGTAAACACAAGGCCTAAACCTTGGCACTGAGTCACCCTGGCAGGGGGGAGATGCTTGAGGACACAGAGACTGAGCAGCATACAACAGCCAAGGCGCGATGCTTCTTCTGACACGGCACATTAAAATGCAGTGTTGTACCACACACCTCCAGCCACAAGGTCGCGCTGCTCCAAAGCAGAGGCTAGCCAACAGCTGATTAGAGAGACCTGAAAGGAGAGGGGCCCTGGGACTATAATGAGGGGTTTAGCTTTGTTCTCCAGGCTTAGAAGACATTCTGAAAAGGAATCACTCCTCTGATAGAGAACGTTGATGCTGTTCCTAAGATGAGACTGTAGCGTCAGCCCACTGGGCACACACACCGGTTGAATCAACGTGGAATAAACGTTGCATTTACGTCTGTGCCCAGTGGGAGGGGAGACATGCAATGCCAGACACAGACCAAAAACCGGGCCAAATTACATGTGCGCCACCATTAAAAGTGTTTCTATGACCAAGTAAACAAAATGAGACGCTTGGTGTTCAGCCATCTAATCCAACTAACGTTTCCTGGTGTCCATGTAGGCCCTTTTGAGAACGGCCATCTCAGCAGCTCTCCTCTCATAACTCCTCTGTTGCTCCTTTTTATGGCCAGGCGTTAATAGCTTGTATAGTAGAAACGTCGCTCTTGGTTACGGTGTGATAAACACTCATCAACACTCTCACTCCTGTTTGTCATTGTTCCAGGCAGTGCCAACAGCAGTCTGAACAGTAAAAGGCCTGGGGGAGAGGAGGAAGAGGAGGGAGCCATTCAAGTGTCCACATCAGCACTTCCATTACTCCAATGGCACAAAATTAGCCGACAAATAAATATTTATAAAGGATGATTTGATGTAATTCATCAAAGAAATTGCTGTTTAATGGCCCCCTCCAACCATCCCAACTAAATAACTTTCAAAGATACTTATCTTGGGATCAATAGAGACAGAGATTTGCTGTGGCAAAATAAAAAGTTGGGAGTTATCTGGAACAGGGGGGGGATGAGGATCGGAGGGAGAATCAATGAGGAGTCCTGCAGCTTCAGGGTAAATATTTAACACCCATAGATCCAGCCTCTGCATGCCGTATCCCAATCGCTCACTACCTGACTGCCATCCAAAGCAAACAGGGGTCACCTCCCTGTGAACTGCATACACAAACAGTGTGCTGCTAGAAGAGGAAGGGGACACTAACTATCCTCCTGTTTTTCTCTGCTCTTTATCTCCACCAATAGACTACAACACACTTGATGTTCAACACTGTCACCTCCTTGTTCAGATGAATCGCTTTCTACGTCAACCACAACTTCTTCCAATGACAGTATGTACAGCAAATGATCTTGTCAACGACTTGTTAGTCACTGACTAACAACGATAGTCTACAGCGCCTGCTGAAAGGAATGACTAGACAATGTAAATGTAGGACCAGGCCCATAGACACTGGTGACAAGCAGTCCCCTCTGTCACTTACCCCAGGATCAGAGGAGTTGAGTCTGCTGGAGTACCATGACCCTTGCACTAGGTTGGCACAAGTACCCTTCAGCTGCCTGGAAAACAAAACTTGACACTTCCAGCACAACACACAATGTTCTGTCCTGTTGCCCATTTCCCCTTTGTCCGCCTGAACTCACTCACACTTCAACTGGGTGCATTTAGTAAAGCAGTCACGCTCCAGAACAACATCAGCAAAAGTATAACGCACCTCTGAATACGTCAGATCCAACATATGGTTTGTTGACATCCTCTAACGAGCTTTGCCTCAATATTTATTGGAAAACTGTCTCTGGAACCCTGGGACAGAAGCACACTTCAGTCCTCATCTGGAGGAGATGACTAGATGACAAGCCTGACAGTGCTGTGTTCTCCTTGCATGTGGAATACTATGACACACAAAAACACTTCTCTCTCTTTTACCACAAAGAGAGAGACAAATAGAGAGAGAGAAAGAGAGAGAGAGAGAAAGGGAGAGAGAGGAAGGAGAGAGGAAGCGAGAGAGAGAAAGGGGGAGAGAGAGAGAGAGAGAGGGAGGAAGGAGAGAGGAAGAGAGAGAGAAAGGGAGAGAGAGAGGAAGGAGAGAGGAAGCGACAGTGACAAAACCTCAAGATGTTTATCTTTAACATTCATGAGTCAGAAACGGTTTGAAATTAATAGGTTATCATGTTTCTTACACAGATAATAAACATTTGAATAAGAGCCCCACTTGAATTGAAATGTTGGCTTTCAGTATTCTGAGCATATCGCTCTGCTCCATCAGTAACACAGGAGTTCAGCTAACTAACTCTATGAAGGCAAATCTAAATGAAAACAGCCCCCCCCTCTAATCTGGCTGACCCCATACCCAAAGATCAATACCGCTGCTCAGTACAGGGCCAGGGGTTCAGCGACGTCCTGCCTTCCCCCACATCCCCCCTCACCCCCCTTGGCTCAGAAGCCCTAATGAGCCTGATAACCATCACACTCCATCACAGCCTGCCTCAGCCAATCACATGTTAATGAGCCCTCTCGACCGCGGTAGCAGCCCCGGAGTAGAGACAATCTCCAGGGAGACCTGAGCACGGAGCCCAGCCTGTACCACAGAGGGAATAGGGGGGGGGGGGAATGATGTTGATAACTGAAAAGAAGAGGATGATAATGATGATTGGTGCATATTGGCAAAAAAATACTGATTGTATTGATCATAACCTACAGTGACACATTCAGTTGCCCAACTGACCATGGACTGCTGTAAACATATGGTGTTAACAGTGGCAGAGGGATGCTCCTCTCATCCTTCTCTTCACTGTCCTTAAGATGACACAGTCTCCTCAGTCTCCTCTCCTCGCTCCCAGGGCCGGCGCCAGAACAAATCTTTGGACAGGCATGTGATTGCCATAGACGTGCAAATTTGTTTTATGGGTGTTGTAGTAAAGACCATAGACAGCTCGTGAGTTTCAAGTTTGGGGAAGCAATTTACAATTTATCCTGGACACATTGATACGCTGCGGCCCATTGGCAGCTAAAGAAATGAGAGCATGGAACTCAGAGGTAGCCCATATGCCAATGCAGCAGTAGTCCTATACTGCAACGTCCATCGTCAACTAAGTAAAATACATAGGCCTAAAGCTGACAAATAAAAACAGAAGAAAATATCCTGATGAAAATTCAGGTTATTTCAATCGCATTCATCTCTCTACTCCACCTGTCTGCCTCCCTATCTATCTGTCTTGACTTGAGCTCTCGCTAGTGAAGTGCAATATTGTATCAAATCAATTAACTGTATCCGGCACTAGCAACATTGTATCAACTAGCCTTTTCCAGACTCTCAGAGTTTCCAGACAGCTGACCTTTACACTGGATAACGGGATCATCAGATCATGATATTTTTACACTGGATAACGGGATCATCAGATCATGATATTTTTACACTGGATAATGGGATCATCAGATCATGATATTTTTACACTGGATAACGGGATCATCAGATCATGATATTTTTACACTGGATAACGGGATCATCAGATCATGATATTTTTACACTGGATAACGGGATCATCAGATCATGATATTTTTACACTGGATAACGGGGTCATCAGATCATGATATTTTTACACTGGATAATGGGATCATCAGATCATGATATTTTTACACTGGATAACGGGATCATCAGATCATGATATTTTTACACTGGATAACGGGATCATCCGATCATGATATTTTTACACTGGATAACGGGATCATCAGATCATGATATTTTTACACTGGATAACGGGATCATCAGATCATGATATTTTTACACTGGATAACGGGGTCATCAGATCATGATATTTTTACACTGGATAATGGGATCATCAGATCATGATATTTTTACACTGGATAACGGGATCATCAGATCATGATATTTTTACACTGGATAACGGGATCATCCGATCATGATATTTTTACACTGGATAACGGGATCATCAGATCATGATATTTTTACACTGGATAACGGGATCATCAGATCATGATATTTTGCTCTTTCACACTGAGGCTTGGTGATTATCGAGACCGGGAGAGTGTTGGATTTTTTTCTGAATATTGTGAGGAACTAACATCATTTGCAATGGATGTTAAAAAAGCAGACTTCATTGACTTACTGTGTAAGGTGAAGATAAAATGTACTGTGAAGCTCAGCTTATTAGTGATGGACGTGGTCAGAAGAGTCAGAAATAAGACATCCCCAAATGGACACTTTCCTACATTTGCATGCAGCAGGCCAGGTAGGTCTACTTGTATCTGACCTCAGGTGTGTGCCACCTCTAAGATATCAGGACAGAGAAACCAGACACATGCTCATAGAGCACTCCAAACAAAAGACAATGAAAAGATTTGACAAAAGTCGTAAATGATGGTTATGAAATAACACTAGTATAGCAGGTTGTGAACTCTGCAAACAACGTTTCCACTCAGACAATGAGAACGATAAATGACTGTAATTAATACATTTATTAACAGAAATTAATTCAACCAAATGATGGGGATTAATGGTACATTTACTTGGTCTACGCTGGGCCAATTGTGCGCCGCCCCATGGGTCTCCCGGTCGCGGCCGGCTGCGACAGACTTCCTTGACTTACTGTGTAAGGTGAAGTTAAAATGTACTGTGAAGCTCAGCTTATTAGTGATGGACGTGGTCAGAAGAGTCAGAGATGTAGGAAAGTGTCCATTCGAGGATGTCTGAGTGGCACAGCTGGCACTGCGACGCAATAAGAGTCTTAGACCACTGCACTACTCAGGAGGCCAGCTGAGAGCATTCTGGACAACTGAGCGCATGCATGGACAGAGAGGCACCATATCTTCACCCAACACCCTCCACGTCTTATTGTCTCAACATTTGAAATTATACTCAAGACACATTATCGTGCATATTTGAGACCCTTTTCACTGACAGCCACAACTCAATAATCAGCTCGGCCTATTACCACGCGCTCCCAAATAGGCATAAACCTATGCACCTTGAAACAATACACAGCTATGTTTTTAAAGAAGCTAATGATCCTCTGTGGCTAAGTCATGCTATCTGGTGAAGTATTTTCAATGTTTTTATTTAGACAGGAGTAATTATATAATTTTGGTAAAACATCAGTTTACTTCATACTGTATGTGAAACTCATTCCGTGGAAGGCAGAGTGTCTGTGGGCTTTCGCTCCTCTCCTGTACTTGACTGAGAAATGAAGGTCACTAATTAGTAAAGAACTCCACCTGGTTGTCTTGGTCTTCACTGAAAGGAAAGACTCACAGACACTATGTCCTCCATGGAATGAGATTGACAGCCCTGCTTTAGAGGTAGCAGGCATCTGAACAATGCACTGTGCACCTGCCAACTTTCCTTTCCAATTCCCAAGTGGCTGAAACCAGAGATCTGTACAAGACAAGATGCTCATGTCTCCACCCTAACAATGGGAGTCATTGTCCCAAAGGTGGGAAGTCAGGCGACTAGCTTAGGTTTGTATATTATTCCCATAGAAATGCATTGGACGTGTTCTGGAAACATTTTGGCGAGAGTGAGCCCTTTCTCTCTGTTGAAACTTCAGTATCTCACCGGAGAAAGCAACCAAGCGAGCAAAACAGCGCCCCGCTGTCTTACTACATGTAGCCCATCTATCTGATGCTGTCTGGACAGAAATAGTCAACATGCCATATTCTTTTGGTCCAGACAGCATCAGATACATGGTCTACACATACTGAGACAGAGGGGCTCTGTTTCACTGTCCAGACAGCATCAGATACATGGTCTACACATACTGAGACAGAGGGGCTCTGTTTCACTGTCCAGACAGCATCAGATACATGGTCTACACATACTGAGACAGAGGGGTGCTGTTTCACTGTCCAGACAGCATCAGATACATGGTCTACACATACTGAGACAGAGGGGCTCTGTTTCACTGTCCAGACAGCATCAGATACATGGACTACACATACTGAGACAGAGGGGAGCTGTTTCACTGTCCAGACAGCATCAGATACATGGTCTACACATACTGAGACAGAGGGGAGCTGTTTCACTGTCCAGACAGCATCAGATACATGGTCTACACATACTGAGACAGAGGGGCTCTGTTTCACTGTCCAGACAGCATCAGATACATGGTCTACACATACTGAGACAGAGGGGCTCTGTTTCACTGTCCAGACAGCATCAGATACATGGTCTACACATACTGAGACCAGGGGCTCTGTTTCACTGTCCAGACAGCATCAGATACATGGTCTACACATACTGAGACAGAGGGGAGCTGTTTCGATCGCTCAGATGCTTTATCTGAGATTGATGCGTCTTTCTGTCAGTGAGCGTCTCGGTCAAATAAATGATCAATATTTCAATATTTTATTTGGAAGGGCAAGGAGGTATGGTAGGTCGTGCCAGGACCCATAAGACCCTCCCATAATGCCGGCCCTGCTCTCTCCTCTCTAGACTCAGAGAGGCTCAGAGCAGGCAGACAGGGAGGAAGCTCAGTCCAGGGCCCAGAATTCAATTCTCACGCTCAGATGAGCCTCTCCATCTTGATTGCAGACCATTTGCAGGCTGTAATTGGGAGATGTGACCTTATGCAGCCAGCCAATCAGAAGGGCTCCAGCCAGGGCTTCATTAGCCAGAGTAATGAGGTGACTCCTAGGGCCTGTAACATTACTACCTGAGACGGCCGCAGGCACCCCATCCACGACCAGTCCCCACCACACTGATGATATTGTCATACTGTATCTACGAGAGCTATAAACATGAATAATGATCACACTCAGCAAATTGAGGAAATGTCATCTGTGGTGGGATGGCGGAAAATACTACAGAAAATGTGATGAGTAACAGAGAGAGAGAGCCCTTGGTTTCCTCATACCCTGAGGTGCTGTATTCATTGATCCTTATCTCAATCTGATATCAGCACAAAAATACATTACAGGCAAACAGATAATCTAAAACGCCTTTTTGTCTGGACTGCTATCAGCACAAAACTCTGGTCTGCCCAGACCCAGGCCTGTTAGGGAGTGTCCCATGGTTGCTAGGCTCTGGGCTGGCTGAGGGCTCCCTGCCTCCCTGCCTGGCCTCCCAATAATCCTGTTCAGCTCAGAGTGGAGAGGGGAGTGGAGGGGAGTTGAGGGGTTTGAGACGGGAGCAGAGGGGAGTGGAGGGGAGGAGAGTAGAGCGGATGGGAGGAGAGGAGAGAAGAGGAGAGGGGAGTAGAAGGTAGGGGAGGAGAGGGGAGGGGAGGAGAGGAGAGTGGAGGGGTAGAGAGGAGAGGGAAGAGTAGAGATGTAAGATCTTAATTTGATCATTCTTTTGTTGCTGAGAATTTTCCTGCGCAGCAGGAAATGCAAACTTATAGTGTATTCAAGGTTTAAAAAGGCTTCTAATGTTTGTAATTTTCACTTTAAAATGTCAGACTTGATTTGGCCTAACAACCCCTACAAAAAAATTCCATTAATTATAACCAAATCTTATCCCGGACAACTTTATAATTTTAGCTAATGTAGCGTGGTTGGTCGGGGTGTATAACGCGTGGTTGGTCGGGGTGTATAACGCGTGGTTGGTCGGGGTGTATAACGCGTGGTTGGTCGGGGTGTATAACGCGTGGTTGGTCGGGGTGTATAACGCGTGGTTGGTCGGGGTGTATAACGCGTGGTTGGTCGGGGTGTATAACGCGTGGTTGGTCGGGGTGTATAATGCGTGGTTGGTCGGGGTGTATAACACGAATGTCTAGCGACCCAAAGGTTGCGAGTTTGAATCTCATTAGCATTGTAGCTAATTAGCAACTTTTCAACTACTTACTACTTTTTAGCTACTTTGCAACTACTTAGCTTGTTAGCTAACCCTAACCCTTTTAGCTAACCCTTCTCTTAACCCTAACCCTTTAAGCTAACCCTTCCCCTAGATTTGAGTGTATTGTTAGATATTACTGTACTGTTGGAGCTAGGAACACAAGTATTTTGCTACACCCGCAATAACATCTGCTAAATATGTGTATGCAACCAATAACATTTGATTTGATTCATATTTCCTGTTGCTGCAGAATTATTTTACTTTTTTAAAAACATTTTAGTCATTTAGCAGACGCTCTTATCCAGAGCGACTTACAGTAGTGAATACATACATTTCATACATTTTTTTTTTCTTCCTTACTGGTCCCCCGTGGGAATCGAACCCACAACCCTGGCGTTGCAAACACCATGCTCTACCAACTGAGCCACACGGGACCGGTTTTACTGCAAACTGGTTCAAATTAAGATCCTACATCTGTAGGGGAGTTTAGGGCAGTAAAGGGATGGGAGGGGAGTAGAGGCAGGAGAGGGAAGAGTAGGGTAGTTTAGGGGAGTAGAGGAGAGGGGAGGGGAGGGGAGAGTAGGGTAGTTTAGGGGAGTAGAGGAGAGGAGAGGGGAGAGTAGGGTAGTTTAGGGGAGTAGAGGAGAGGGGAGGGGAGAGTAGGGTAGTTTAGGGCAGTAAAGGGGATGGGAGGGGAGTAGAGGCAGGAGAGGGAAGAGTAGGTTAGTTTAGGGGAGTAGAGGAGAGGGGAGGGAAGAGTAGGGTAGTTTAGGGGAGTAGAGGAGAGGGGAGGGGAGAGTAGGGTAGTTTAGGGGAGTAGAGGAGAGGGGGGGCGAAGAGTAGGGTAGTTTAGGGGAGTAAAGGGGATGGGAGGGGAGTAGAGGCAGGAGAGGGAAGAGTAGGTTAGTTTAGGGGAGTAGAGGAGAGGGGAGGGAAGAGTAGGGTAGTTTAGGGGAGTAGAGGAGAGGGGAGGGGAGAGTAGGGTAGTTTAGGGGAGTAGAGGAGAGGGGAGGGGAGAGTAGGGTAGTTTAGGGGAGTAGAGGAGAGGAGAGTAGGGTAGTTTAGGGGAGTAGAGGAGAGGGGAGGGGAGAGTAGGGGAGTTTAGGGGAGTAGAGGAGAGGAGAGGGGAGGGAAGAGTAGGGTAGTTTAGGGGAGTAGAGGAGAGGAGAGGGGAGGGAAGAGTAGGGTAGTTTAGGGGAGTAGAGGCAGGAGAGGGAAGGGTAGGGTAGTTTAGGGGAGTAGAGGAGAGGAGAGGAGAGGGGAGGGAAGAGTAGGGTAGTTTAGGGGAGTAGAGGCAGGAGAGGGAAGGGTAGGGTAGTTTAGGGGAGTAGAGGCAGGAGAGGGAAGGGTAGGGTAGTTTAGGGGAGTAGAGGAGAGGAGAGGGAGGAGAGGGAAGAGTAGGGTAGTTTAGGGGAGTAGAGGAGAGGGTGGAGAGTGAAGAGTAGGGTAGTTTAGGGGAGTAGAGGAGAGGGGAGGGAGGAGAGGGAAGAGTAGGGGAGTTTAGGGAAGTAGAGGAGAGGGAAGAGTAGGGTAGTTTAGGGGAGTAGAGGAGAGGAGAGGAGAGGGAGGAGAGGGAAGAGTAGGGGAGTTTAGGGGAGTAGAGGAGTAGAGGAGAGGGGATGGGAGGGAAGAGTAGAGGAGTTTAGGGGAGTAGAGGAGAGGAGAGGGAAGAGAAGAGAGGGAGGAGAGGGAAGGGTAGGGTAGTTTAGGGGAGTCGAGGAAAGGGGAGGGAGGAGAGGGAAGAGTAGGGGAGGAGAGGGAAGTAGAGGAGAGGGAAGAGTAGGGTAGTAGAGGAGAGGGGATGGGAGGGGAGGGAAGAGTAGGGTAGTTTAGGGGAGAAGAGGAGAGGAGAGGAGAGGAGAGGAGAGGGAAGAGTAGGGGAGTTTAGGGGAAGGGGTGGGAGGAGAGGGAAGAGTAGGACAGTTTAGGGGAGTAGAGGGAAGAGTAGGAGAGTAGAGGGAAGAGTAGGAGAGTTTAGGGGAGGAGAGGGAGGGTAGAGGGAAGAGTAGGGGAGTAGAGGGAAGAGTAGGAGAGTTTAGGGGAGTAGAGGGAAGAGTAGGAGAGTTTAGGGGAGTAGAGGGAAGAGTATGAGAGTTTAGGGGAGTAGAGGGGAGGGGTGGGAAGGAGAGGGAGTAGAGGGAAGAGAAGGAGAGTTTAGGGGAGTAGAGGGAAGAGTAGGGGAGTTTAGGGGAGTAGAGGGAAGAGTATGAGAGTTTAGGGGAGTAGAGGGGAGGGGTGGGAAGGAGAGGGAGTAGAGGGAAGAGAAGGAGAGTTTAGGGGAGGAGAGGGAAGAGTAGGAGAGTTTAGGGGAGGAAAGGAAAGAGTAGGAGAGTTTAGGGAAGGAGAGGGAAGAGTAGGAGAGTTTAGGGGAGTAGAGGGGAGGGGTGGGAAGGAGAGGGAGTAGAGGGAAGAGTAGGAGAGTTTAGGGGAGTAGAGGGGAGGGGTGGGAAGGAGAGGGAGTAGAGGGAAGAGTAGGAGAGTTTAGGGGAGTAGAGGGAAGAGTAGGAGAGTTTGGGGGAAGGAGTGGGAGTAGAGGAAAGAGTAGGGGAGTTTAGGGGAGGAGAGGGAAGAGTAGGAGAGTTTAGGGGAGTAGAGGGGAGGGGTGGGAAGGAGAGGGAGTAGAGGGAAGAGTAGGGTAGTTAAGGGGAGTAGAGGGAAGAGTAGGAGAGTTTAGGGGAGGAGAGGGAAGAGTAGGAGAGTTTAGGGGAGGAGAGGGAAGAGTAGGAGAGTTTAGGGGAGTAGAGGGAAGAGTAGGAGAGTTTAGGGGAGGAAAGGGAAGAGTAGGAGAGTTTAGGGGAGGAGAGGGAAGAGTAGGAGAGTTTAGGGGAGGAAAGGGAAGAGTAGGAGAGTTTAGGGGAGGAGAGGGAAGAGTAGGAGAGTTTAGGGGAGTAGAGGGAAGAGTAGGAGAGTTTAGGGGAGTAGAGGGGAGGGATGGGAAGGAGAGGGAGTAGAGGGAAGAGTAGGAGAGTTTAGGGGAGTAGAGGGAAGAGTAGGAGAGTTTAGGGGAGGAGAGGGAAGAGTAGGAGAGTTTAGGGGAGTAGAGGGAAGAGTAGGAGAGTTTAGGGGAGTAGAGGGAAGAGTAGGAGAGTTTAGGGGAGTAGAGGGAAGAATAGGAGAGTTTAGGGGAGTAGAGGGGAGGGGTGGGAAGGAGAGGGAGTAGAGGGAAGAGTAGGAGAGTTTAGGGGAGTAGAGGGAAGAGTAGGAGAGTTTAGGGGAGGAAAGGGAAGAGTAGGAGAGTTTAGGGGAGGAGAGGGAAGAGTAGGAGAGTTTAGGGGAGGAGAGGGAAGAGTAGGAGAGTTTAGGGGAGTAGAGGGAAGAGTAGGAGAGTTTAGGGGAGGAGAGGGAAGAGTAGGAGAGTTTAGGGGAGTAGAGGGAAGAGTAGGAGAGTTTAGGGGAGTAGAGGGAAGAGTAGGAGAGTTTAGGGGAGGAGAGGGAAGAGTAGGAGAGTTTAGGGGAGTAGAGGGAAGAGTAGGAGAGTTTAGGGGAGTAGAGGGAAGAATAGGAGAGTTTAGGGGAGTAGAGGGGAGGGGTGGGAAGGAGAGGGAGTAGAGGGAAGAGTAGGAGAGTTTAGGGGAGTAGAGGGAAGAGTAGGAGAGTTTGGGGGAAGGAGTGGGAGTAGAGGGAAGAGTAGGGGAGTTTAGGGGAGGAGAGGGAAGAGTAGGAGAGTTTAGGGGAGTAGAGGGGAGGGGTGGGAAGGAGAGGGAGTAGAGGGAAGAGTAGGGTAGTTAAGGGGAGTAGAGGGGAGGAGAGGGAAGAGTATGGAAGTAGAGGGGAGTAGAGGGGAGGGGTGGGGAGGAGAGGGAGGAGAGGGAAGAGTAGGGTAGTTAAGGGGAGTAGAGGGGAGGAGAGGGAAGAGTATGGAAGTAGAGGGGAGGAGAGAGAGGAAAGGGAAGAGTAGGGTAGTTTAAGGGAGTATAGGGGAGGAGAAGGAAGAGTAGGGAAGTAGAGGGGAGAGGGAAGAGTAAGGAAGTAGAGGGGAGGAGAGAGAGAGGAGAGGGAAGAGTAGGGTAGTTTAAGGGAGTATAGGGGAGGAGAAGGAAGAGTAGGGAAGTAGAGTGGAGAGGGAAGAGTAAGGAAGTAGAGGGGAGGAGAGAGAGAGGAGAGGGAAGAGTAGGGAAGTAGAGGGGAGAGGGAAGAGTAAGGAAGTAGAGGGGAGGAGAGAGAGAGGAGAGGGAAGAGTAGGGTAGTTTAAGGGAGTATAGGGGAGGAGAAGGAAGAGTAGGGAAGTAGAGGGGAGAGGGAAGAGTAAGGAAGTAGAGGGGAGGAGAGAGAGGAAAGGGAAGAGTAGGGTAGTTTAAGGGAGTATAGGGGAGGAGAAGGAAGAGTAGGGAAGTAGAGGGGAGAGGGAAGAGTAAGGAAGTAGAGGGGAGGAGAGAGAGAGGAGAGGGAAGAGTAGGGTAGTTTAAGGGAGTATAGGGGAGGAGAAGGAAGAGTAGGGAAGTAGAGGGGAGAGGGAAGAGTAAGGAAGTAGAGGGGAGGAGAGAGAGAGGGGAGGGAAGAGTAGGGAAGTAGAGGGGAGGAGGCTGGTAGAGTCAGGCGAGTGCAGTCATCCGCAGCCAGACAAGATGCAGCCATCAAGAGGCCTTAAAGACTACACTGAAATACCAACTACCAAATACATACTGTATACTAAGAAATGTGCTCACTGATAGAAATGGTGAGTAAACACTGACGTCTCCTAGAAGCTGTATCCGTTAGGCCTCTTTAGCACCAGTTCAGCAGCTCCAGATTCCACAGATTCTGAAAAGAGTTTGAACATGGACATAGCTATGCCAAGAGAAGGCATTACAATGTGTTAACATTCTATAGGCAGATGGTGCCTTATCTCAGAGCTTACTCGCCCCCAGGCAAAAAACGTTAGAATACAAACGGCTCCACATCCCACCCAAAGATCCAGGTAGTTCCTACCAGATAGGAAGAAGGAATAATGTACAAACAGGGTTATGGATGATAAAGGCATAGTCAGCCGTTTGGAACATGAGCAGAATCTCACTGAGGTGGCTGGGGTCCTGGTGAAGTGGAGAATACGAGAGAGCGGATTAAGAATTTTATCCCATGTCCGAGACCTGGCTAGTGTTCCAAACCACTTCTCTCCAAGTTTACACTTCCTGCCTGATCTGGATGTCGCTGTCCAACACAGACACAGGATCAAAGGACAACAGTGTCATGGCTGGAACAAGGACACAGACAGGACACAGGACAGGATGACCATATAGGAAGACATACTGTACATTGAATGACATTCCTCTCAGGTCACAGACATCCTGTACTACTCTGTACTCAGCAACACCACCTGGCCTCATCCATCTCATCCTTCGACAACAGGAATGCTGGGAGATCTTGAGTCATCTCTCTATACAGGCCAATGTGCTGAGGTGATGTAGTAGTGATTTAATCAGATCATTTCAAGCTAACTAGACTGTGGTTGTATTCATGATGTCCGGGTAATAAGGGTTAAGTCAACCTAATAAATCAAATAAAGCTCATTAAGCTGTGGATTAATTCAATAACCTTTCTCAGCCAGAAGGTTACAGCAAAATTACAAGAAAAGACACATAAATTAACCTTGATGAATTCAATAAAAGTTGAAGTTAATTGATGTTTCACTGACAGATGACAAATGTTCTGGACTGAGATGAGAGAGGGCTATGTCCTCATTTGCCAAAATAAACCTGTCTAGTATTTGCTTTTATCTCCCAGATCTTTCTGAAATCAAGCCATGCTCAATCAATTTTGGTTTGTAATTAAATTGTCTTATTAAAGAAAACTCTGGACTCATGCTTGGAGGTAATAACAATAAATAACAAACTGTGGATCAGGGAGAACAGCACAATTCAATTGGCTCCTGTTAGGGGAGCGGCCCTGCTGGAATAATAGTCAGAGTCCTGAGAACAATCCATGGCTCTTCTGGAATATGGAGCTCAGTGTGGAGCGAATGGCCAGCGGCTAAAGGAACAAGCAATCCTATTTATACTACTCACTACTCCCCCTAGCTCCACTCACTATTTATATTACTCACCACTCCCCCTAGCTCCACTCTCCATTTCACTCACTATTTACACTACTCACTACTCCCCTAGCTCCACTCACTATTTATACTACTCACTACTCCCCCTAGCTCCACTCTCCATTTCACTCACTATTTACACTACTCACTACTCCCCCTAGCGCCACTCACTATTTACACTACTCACTACTCCCCCTAGCTCCACTCTCCATTTCACTCACTATTTACACTACTCACTACTCCCCCTAGCTCCACTCTCCATTTCACTCACTATTTACACTACTCACTACTCCCCCTAGCTCCACTCTCCATTTCACTCACTATTTACACTACTCACTACTCCCCCTAGCTCCACTCACTATTTACACTACTCACTACTCCCCCTAGCTCCACTCTCCATTTCACTCACTATTTACACTACTCACTACTCCCCCTAGCTCCACTCACTATTTACACTACTCACTACTCCCCCTAGCTCCACTCTCCATTTCACTCACTATTTACACTACTCACTACTCCCCCTAGCTCCACTCACTATTTACACTACTCACTACTCCCCCTAGCTCCACTCTCCATTTCACTCACTATTTACACTACTCACCCTAGCTCCACTCTCCATTTCACTCACTATTTACACTACTCACTACTCCCCCTAGCTCCACTCTCCATTTCACTCACTATTTACACTACTCACTACTCCCCCTAGCTCCACTCACTATTTACACTACTCACTACTCCCCCTAGCTCCACTCTCCATTTCCCTCACTATTTACACTACTCACTACTCCCCCTAGCTCCACTCTCCATTTCACTCACTATTTACACTACTCACTACTCCCCCTAGCTCCACTCTCCATTTCACTCACTATTTACACTACTCACTACTCCCCCTAGCTCCACTCTCCATTTCACTCACTATTTACACTACTCACTACTCCCCCTAGCTCCACTCTCCATTTCCCTCACTATTTACACTACTCACTACTCCCCCTAGCTCCACTCTCCATTTCCCTCACTATTTACACTACTCACTACTCCCCCTAGCTCCACTCTCCATTTCACTCACTATTTACACTACTCACTACTCCCCCTAGCTCCACTCTCCATTTCACTCACTATTTACACTACTCACTACTCCCCCTAGCTCCACTCTCCATTTCCCTCACTATTTACACTACTCACTACTCCCCCTAGCTCCACTCTCCATTTCACTCAGTATTTACACTACTCACTACTCCCCCTAGCTCCACTCACTATTTACACTACTCACCACTCCCCCTAGCTCCACTCTCCATTTCACTCACTATTTACACTACTCACCACTCCCCCTAGCTCCACTCTCCATTTCACTCACTATTTACACTACTCACTACTCCCCCTAGCTCCACTCACTATTTACACTACTCACTACTCCCCCTAGCTCCACTCTCCATTTCACTCACTATTTACACTACTCACTACTCCCCCTAGCTCCACTCACTATTTACACTACTCACTACTCCCCCTAGCTCCACTCACTATTTACACTACTCACTACTCCCCCTAGCTCCACTCTCCATTTCACTCACTATTTACACTACTCACTACTCCCCCTAGCTCCACTCTCCATTTCACTCACTATTTACACTACTCACTACTCCCCCTAGCTCCACTCTCCATTTCACTCACTATTTACACTACTCACTACTCCCCCTAGCTCCACTCACTATTTACACTACTCACTACTCCCCCTAGCTCCACTCTCCATTTCACCCACTGCTCTGCTCACTGATGTTCTCATGTGAAGGCTATTGGTCATCTGTGTTTACTGCAGTACAGGATTATCACACACACACGCATGCACACACTCGCACATGCACACACACAAACATACACACAAACATACACACAAACTTCTGCTGTTACAAGCAGTTTTGTGCTCATCTCATCTGAAGAAATATGTTTCCCTCCACTTGTGAGATGAGCACCGAAGCAAAGTCAGCTGTATGTGGAGCTGGTGACTGGGAGAGGAGAGAGTGGTGGGCATGGAGGAGGCTCTCACTCATCTCTACAGTTAACGGCATTCATCATTGAAATTCCTACACAAAGAACACTGGCAGGGCTGTCACAACATGAGCAGATTTACAGCAGGTACCATGCATCGCTAATGGGGACGGCGCGCCACTGTCCTGTCTCACAGCCCAGTAGTACAGTACAGAACAGCACAGGGAGAATGTCTGTCTCCATGAGGCCAGGTGAGAAATACCCACCGTGCTTCAGGGGCCGGGAGGACAGGCTGCTTCTGCTCCCCATGCCTGAGAGACCCAGGCTCCTAACACAGCCTAACACAGCCTAACACAGCCTAACAGAGCCGAACAGCACCACGATCAGAGGTGACAGATTTTCACTGTCAAAAGAACAATATGTCACCCCCCTGCTGAGAGAACAAAAGGCCTTGACTGTCTGAACGTCTGAAAAAGAGCTGAAACAGAAGTGAAAAACGCTGTTCTACATTGAGAAGTCAGCGTTGACTTTTGATCAAACACGCAGTCTAACGTCCCACAGTGCAGTATCAGGAGACTGACAGAACGACAGGTCATTAGAAACAGACAAGGGGAATCAGTTGATCTGAGTAACGTTCAACAGAACAGCTTACATCTGGGAAACTAGCAGCGCTTTGTTCTGTTGTTTCTCAACCCAGCAGTCAGCTACAATCCATAAACCGACACACAGCAGCATGCTCTGACCTTCACATTATTCAAATGTGTCTATTATGACAAAGTGTCATGTAGAACACATAATTACATCAAAACAAATGGCTCCTACCTGCAGGATTTCAGCATTCCCATACAGGAACAGTTATCGGTTTCCATACTGACGATGAGCTTGATTGATTTCGGTTCTCACCAGTGCCTTTTAAATAATAATCTTCTCTCCAGGGGTCTCCAGGACCAAATGAATGGTCTTTCAATGGCTTGACTGTTATTCCTCTCTGTGTCAATGTACCGGTCTGCAATCTGCCTTTCACATCTGCCTCAAGAGGATAGGAGGGTGACTGGCAAATCCAACACACACACACACACACTCGAGCGAACACACGCTCATATACACACGCACATACACACGAAATTGCATATGTTCACATCTAGACAATCTGTCTGATCTGATCCTCTGACATGAAAAATAAATCAAACATCAGATGAACAGTAAACATTAGGGCTGAACGTGTATGGCTTGGTGACCTCATGCTGGACTCCAAATGTGTGTTGTGTGAACAAAATGTTTGTTTACAAAAAAAGGAATGAAAGTAGAAGTCACATAACACAATTTGTTGAGCAAGATGAACTAAAAATAGTTTGTGTGGAAGCTGCTTCTTTTCAGCTTCTGTTGTTGGTCAATAAAAGTCTTCAGAGACATATGGAAGCGGTAGCTGTGTAAATTGAAAATAATCGATGTCCTCCACAGCCATTCACAATCCAATTCCACTGGCCACAGCACTGCAGCCTGCAGCACAGCAGCAAGACGGGAGAGGGGAGTCTGCTCTGGTCTAGGTCTGTTGGAATCTCACCAGTGAAAAACAATCACAATAGATAAAAACAGAACGCTACAGCTACATCAAGCATATAGCCTTCATCACATCACTGGGGTTATTTGCCTCTGTCAGAGTGAATAGAGACACTCTACTCAGCATGGCTGGGTACGGCTAGAGCAGGTCTATGATGTCTCAGTGACAACACCAGTCATTCAGAGTCTCCTGTCATGGAGAGAGTGAGATGTAAAGGCAGGAGGTGTGTTGTTTAATGAGGGCACACACACAGCCCTGCACGGGAGGAGCGGAGTGGGCTGTGCTTGGCAGCCCCTCCTGTCGTTCTGTTGTTCTCCCTCCGGGGGCTGAGCCTGGGCCTGGGGGAGACAGTGATGAAGGGCACTGCACCTCTGAAACGGAGCTCCACACACCATCACACTGCTCCACACCATCACACACCATCACACACATCCATCATGTCAAGAAGGGGCGGCACCGCCCGCCCAAGGTGTCATTGTCGTTTCTCCACGTCGTTTAGAAAACGTTTCCTCTTGGCTCCGCTGAGTAGAAACTATCAAGGGCATAAAGCACTTGTCACCACATCTCCAAGCCTGGCCTATGGCGAGAGGGTTTGAAATATAAAAAGCGACGCAAGGATCACTTTAACAGGCTAACTCTATCCCCTATACCTCAGGCTCATACAGTGGAAGGATACCAGACAAGAGGATCATGGTTTTATTCTATTGTAGGACTTGGAGTAGGGAATTAGGTTCTCTGTATCTGAGCTAATCCTTCTTATTCCAATAGCATTTCATGGCTGCCATGTAAACAGACAGTGATCCTGTCCCAGGGCTGAGGGAGGGGACATAAAGAGGGATCATGTGACAATCGGATTCAGCTCCCCTCATGCTGTGGAACATGTCCAATCCCCTTACAGTACCACACACACACAGCTTTCATCCTCACACACACACACACACACACACACACACACACACACACACACACACACAATGTCCTTACACACACACACACACACGCTCACACGTTCATCTACAATCCATTTATGATAGTGTCAAATCTATTAGGGATCTAGGTAGTAATTATAGCATGGTAATTATTGCAGAATGTATTGACACGCTTTAAATAAATCTGTTCTGACCCTATAATACATCAGCCCAACATAGGCTAACATTGCACTGTGCACAGGACAGGTGGAAATGTTGCTTGTTCACAGCGCAGAGATAAGAGATGTCATGTGTTTATGGGTGGTGTATGAGGATAAGATATGAACGATACTCTGTTAGATAACCTACAGATGTGTTCATGAGTTCCATGGTTGCCATGCCGCCATGAGGTCGCCTAGAATATTGTACATCAATTTGTCATTTTTGTTTGTTTTGGTTGCATTTCTGGGATTTGACTGCTCTGGGGGTTGATCACTTTCGTCTCGTGGTCTTGACGCTCAGAGTTGCAGAATTGGGATGAAAAGTCTATATTTTCTACTATTTGGCTATCTTCTAGCTAGCTGTCTGTTTGGATTCAAATAATGAATCCCCGGCTTTATTGTTTCATCTGTAGGGAAGAATTACAACAAGCACTGCATTCTGTATCTAGCGATGGCAGAAGAGGCTCAGGGACTGTTCTTAACCACTGCCAAGATGTGGGTGATTTTTGCGTGCTTTTCAGGAGCCATGGCATCACCCAGGTGGGTGCTACATGTTCAGCAATGGAGGACCAGTACCTACAGAGGAGCGGGCCCTTTGGAGGAACTGACCGTCGGAGAAGAAGATGTGGTCTCTGATGAAGAGCTCCAGGCCTGTTTGGTAGACTGTCTTTGTTTCTCTCTGACTGTACCATCGATGCCCCCCTGCTGAAGCTACACTGCCTTTCCAATCCAAACTGCCTCAACTCCCAGCCTTTCATCCCAAGCCAAATAGAGATTCAATCTCCAACTCTACCATCTCATTTTAAATGTGTTGTTGGTTTCGCTTTATATGCACATTGAGATGATTTTCTGTAATGAAAAGCGCTACACAAGTTAAATAAATTATTATTATTAAATAAATTATTATTATTATTATCTTCATTCCATATTCACCATGAAGTTTCATTAGATATACCATGCATTATGCATTACGTGGTCCTGTGAGGCTCAGTTGGTAGAGCATGCCGCTTGCACCACCAGGGTTGTGGGTTCCATTTCCACAGGGGACCAGTACGAAGAAAATAAAATGAAAATGTATGCACTCACTACTGTAAGTCGCTCCCGGAATTAAGTCCTTTAAGAATCATGCTGAGGCAGAAACACACACACTGGGAGAGAAACTTGATTAGTCTGCGGTAATTGTGCCACAGAGGAACGATTCCCTGAGGAAGATTGATGGGTGTGGGCCTGTGACCAACGCAGAGGTCTTCTTCACACAACTCTGGTGTAATGTTTACTGCGGCAGAGAGGGTTGTTTTTACCTCCACGAGACACCATGATGGCTTGGCTGTGTGTGTATAACATCCCCGCAGAGTCCCCAGGACATAGAATGAAAACATACACAGATTTTTATGACTGCGCATGAACATCAAGAGGAGCAATTTCTCCTCATCTTACTCCCACTATCCATCTCCTTCTCTCTGCCTCTCTCTAAATCTCCTACCTCCTCCTTGTATTTCTCCATCGCTCCTCTCTCCTCCTCTCTCCTCCTCTCCCCTCCTCTCCCCTCCTCTCCCCTCCTCTCTGGTGGCTGTGCAGACTGAGTCAGCTCTTTAGGGTGTTGTGTGATCACCTAGTCTACTGGGAGAGACCTCCTGGTCTACTGGGAGAGACCTCCTGGTCTACTGGGAGAGACCTCCTGGTCTACTGGGAGAGACCTCCTGGTCTACTGCGAGAGACCTCCTGGTCTACTGCGAGAGACCTCCTGGTCTACTGGGAGAGACCTCCTGGTCTACTGGGAGAGACCTCCTGGTCTACTGGGAGAGACCTCCTGGTCTACTGGGAGAGACCTCCTGGTCTACTGGGAGAGACCTCCTGGTCTACTGCGAGAGACCTCCTGGTCTACTGGGAGAGACCTCCTGGTCTACTGGGAGAGACCTCCTGGTCTACTGGGAGAGACCTCCTGGTCTACTGGGAGAGACCTCCTGGTCTACTGGGAGAGACCTCCTGGTCTACTGGGAGAGACCTCCTGGTCTACTGCGAGAGACCTCCTGGTCTACTGGGAGAGACCTCCTGGTCTACTGCGAGAGACCTCCTGGTCTACTGGGAGAGACCTCCTGGTCTACTGGGAGAGACCTCCTGGTCTACTGGGAGAGACCTCCTGGTCTACTGCGAGAGACCTCCTAGACCTCCTGGTCTACTGCGAGAGACCTCCTGGTCTACTGGGAGAGACCTCCCAGCTCCTGGCTCATTGGGATCTTTCCTGCTCCCTCCTTCAGTTCTCATTAAACTGTCCCCAGACTACAGGCGAACAGAGCAGAGCCACAGATCCACTCAGCCCCAGCTCCCACAGGACCCTGCTCTAATACACACGGTTAACCCAACACAGTGCTCCATTACCACTACTGAACCACACCGCTCAGTGGTACTGACACACAGGACCCTGCTCTAATACACACGGTTAACCCAACACAGTGGTCCAGTACCACTACTGAACCACACCGCTCAGTGGTACTGACACACAGGACCCTGCTCTAATACACACGGTTAACCCAACACAGTGCTCCATTACCACTACTGAACCACACCGCTCAGTGGTACTGACACACAGGACCCACAGTAGCATCAGGGGCTAATAGACTGATACCATTCTTACCACTGGAGAAAAGCCTAACTTTACTGTAATCCTGTACACAGTATTAAATATGGTAGAATAGGATTAACAGTATATATTTCTGACTAAACATCTGCTTCTGACACACATGTGATCCTAGCAGCAATCAAAGCACGGTGGAACATACCTGTAACGTCTACTTCCAACTCACACTCTCAAACACATAGATCCCCTGAACACAGCTCACTCTCCAGCCCACTTTCCAACTCACACTCTCAAACACATAGATCCCCTGAACACAGCTCACTCTCCAGCCCACTTTCCAACTCACACTCTCAAACACATAGATCCCCTGAACACAGCTCACTCTCCAGCCCACTTTCCAACTCACACTCTCAACCACATAGATCCCCTGAACGCAGCTCACTCTCCAGCCCACTTTCCAGCTCACACTCTCAAACACATAGATCCCCTGAACGCAGCTCACTCTCCAGCCCACTTTCCAGCTCACACTCTCAAACACATAGATCCCCTGAACGCAGCTCACTCTCCAGCCCACTTTCCAACTCACACTCTCAAACACATAGATCCCCTGAACGCAGCTCACTCTCCAGCCCACTTTCCAGCTCACACTCTCAACACATAGAGCCCCTGAACGCAGCTCACTCTCCAGCCCACTTTCCAACTCACACTCTCAAACACATAGATCCCCTGAACGCAGCTCACTCTCCAGCCCACTTTCCAGCTCACACTTTCAAACACATAGAGCCCCTGAACGCAGCTCACTCTCCAGATCCCAATCACCTGAATTCTGATCACCTGTTCTAACACCTGTGTGTCATTATCATACACTATTTAGTTCAGTTCTTTGCACCCCATCGCTGTGAGTTATTGTTTGTTTTGTGACACACGTCTATTCGGAGAGTTGTTTTTCCCGTAATGTTACCCTCCTGTGTATGATAGTTTTGGCCTGCCTCACTAACGACGCCTTTTGCCTATTCCCTGCCTGTACCTTAGTCTATTGGATTTCCTGTTATCAACCTATTGCCTGATCTCCCGGACTATGTTACTAGCCTTTTCCCTGCCTGTACTGTTGCCCTGTTGGACCCCCTGTGTATGACCTTCTGCCTGCCCCTGGACCCAGCTACCTGCCTCCTCCTGTGGTCCCTTACAATAAACACCCGCTGCGCACTGTGCTTGAAACCAGCTGTCTCCCATCGTGTTCATTACAGTACCACGGAGGTATCAAAGAGCTGTCTGTCTCTCTCAATCTGTTCCTTCAGCATTATGCCAAGCATTCACATACTGTGTGGGTACAAATTGGTTCATTAGATATCCTTAGATCTTCTCCAGCTGTGTTTTTACCATGTCCACCAAGGTCATCCTTTTACAAAGCAGTTGTATTATCCAGCAAGTAAGGGGTGAACAAATACATTCTGAGAAGTTATACTTGGCTGATAGAGAGTTATTGAATCTGGGAGCTATTTTCAGTCCTCTCTTGTAGAGGGGTGGAGACTTAAGAGGCTTTGGAAGTCAGGCATCAGGAGTACCCAGCCATCTGGCCCATTTAGCCTGAAGTCCAGCTGGAATGTCTTGAGGAAACAGTGAGCTGCCAGATTCTAGGAGAACCAACCCTTCCCTGGTATTTCTCAGCAGCACAGGGTTGATCTAAATCTCCTTCTGTGGGAGTTGAAAGGTCATGTTCTTAATATTACAGGGAATCCAATCCCATTTCAAAGACCTCAACCTTCTGGTAGATATCACCAAGGCTATTATCGGAAATCCTTAACTCTTTATGGAAATTCAAGGAATTTCTATATCGCATGTATATTGAACAAAAATATGAACACAACATGAGCTGAAATAAAAGATCCCAGAAATGTTCCATATGCACATATAGCTTATTCCTTTCAAATATTACATCCCTGTTAATGAGCATTTCTCATTTGCCAAGATAATCCAGGTGTGGCATATCAAGCATGATCATTACACAAGTGCACTTTGTGCTGGGGACAATAAAAGGCCCCTCTAAAATGTGCAGTTTAGTCACACAACACACAATGCCAAAGATGTCTCAGGTTTTGAGGGAGCATGCAAATTGGCATGCTGACTGCAGGAATGTCCAACAGAGCTGTTACCAGCAAATGTAATGTTCATTTCTCTACCATAGGGCTGACCCAATTTAGTCGACTGGTCGGTTATTTGGTCGATAGGCTGTTGGTCAACCTAGATTTCTTTAGCCGAGCAGTATATATATTTTTTTTTCATGGTGCACAAGACACCTGATTTACGCCTGTCTCAGTGGACTGATCCATTGCGGAGGCCCCGGGGCCCCGGGGATGGCACAGACCATCACTCTAAGACATGATACTGAAATTGTAAATCGTTATACTCTACAAAAATAATGGCGCAACACAAATAAATCTAATATTATTTCATAGCAAATGCGCTTTCTCCCGCATTGGATATGGTTGCTGTCCGCGGTTCTGAAACAAAATATTCAATGCACCGTAGAATTGGTGCTTTTCCCTAAATTGCTATGTGCATAATAGCAAAATTAACCAGCATTCTGGGATTGACAACAGTGCGGCAGAGGCAGCAGCAGCAGAGACGAGGAAACAGCCCTTGCCTTAAACCCTATTTGGACGGGTTTAGTTTTGCTGAGGATGGTTGTGTAATGTAATTATGTGCACAAGCACAAAACACCATGTCTGTAATTTTAGTCCCGTCTGAATCTGCCATGTCAGTAATTTGTCAGGAGGTTAACAATTCCAGACAGAATAACCTGCTGTTTCTTGGAAAACTCCAAGGTCCTCTGATAGTACTAGTCCCGTGTGAATCAACATCCTGTGTTTTCAGAGAAATGTCTGAGTTTGACAGGTGTTACTCAGGTTTTTAGCAAGAAAACAATAACTGATTTGATAAATTGAACAAAGTGCTGTGCATAGCCTATATTTGAAGGGCCTACATGTATGAACTTTCACAATGAATGCTTTAGTTCATATGTTTTGTGCGTATGAATTGAATATTGCCAAATTCATCAGTAAAAAACATTGTACCTATTTAATGTAACCCTTGTTGTTAATAGATTGCAAAGCAGCATACAACTGACCATAAAACACATCTCTAGTGCACTGTTTAGCTCACATCTGAAGGCTGGGGGGCATTTAGGACGTCTACCGCGGATCGCTAAAATATCCTAATGATTATGATCACACTTCCTCAATTCAAATATTATGGCGACACTATACCAAATATGGTTTGGTATGGTTTAGAAACTTGAGAACCAAGCTCAAGTTATCAGTGTAGCCTTAATATTGCCTGGACTTCACCCGTAGAAAAACCCTCCAGGCTTCAGTCATAACTGTCAATTTATTGGGAAAAAATAAAGAATTACTGGGGGCAATTTGGAAAAAATGTCCTCTGGAATAAAATACATTTTGTGGTAATAATTACGTAGCCAACGTTCTCTAGTAATACTAGTCCCGTGCAAATAGGGCTTAGCCTATTTGTCTAAGAAAATTGAGGAGAGGGCCTCCCGAGTGGCACAGCAGTCTAAGGCACTGCATTGCAGTGTTTGAGGCGCCACTACAGACCCGGGTTCATTCCCAGACTGTGTCACAGCCGGCCGTGACCGGGAGACACACGAGGCGGCGCACAATTGGCCCAACGTCGTCTGGGTTATGGGAGGATTTGGCCGGCCGGGATTTCCTTGTTCCATCGCGCTCTAGCGACTCCTTGTGGCGGGCCGGGCGCCTGCAAGTGGAGTGGGTTGTGTTTTGGAGGACTCATGGCTCTCGATCTTTGCCTCTCCCGAGTCTGTACGGGAGTTACAGCGATGGGACAAGACTAACTACCAATTGGATATCACGACGAAAAAGGGGTAAAAACACAAACATTTTGAGGAGGGAGCAAACCCCAACCTAATTCGGTCTATAATCAATACTATAATCAAACTGTTAAATGTGCCTGGCTTTATAAATCATCCATATATACAGTGTCTTCGGAATGTATTCAGACCCCTTGACTTTATCAAAATGTTGTTACGTTACAGCCTTATTCTAAAAAGGGATTCAATCAAATAATTTCCTCAACAATCTACACACAATACCTGATAATGACAAAGAGAAAACAGGTTCAGACAATTTAGCAAATTTATTAAAATAAAAAAATTGAAACACCTCATTTACATTGAGTATTCAGCCCCTTTGCTATGAGACTCAAAATTGAGCTCAGGTGCATCCTTTTTCCATTGACCATCCTTGAGATGTTTCTACAACTTGATTGGAGTCCATTTGGAAAGGACACACCTGTCTATATAAGGTCACACAGTTGACAGCGCATGTCAGAGCAAAAACCAAGCCATGAGTTCGAAGGAATTGTCCATAGATCTCCGAGATAGGACTGTGTCCAGGCACAGATCTGGGGAAGGGTACCAAAATATTTCTGCAGCATAGAAGATCCCCAAGAACAGTGGCCTTCCTCATTCTTAAATGAAAAATGTTTAGAACCACCAAGACTCTTCCTAGAGCTGGCCGCCCGGCCAAACTGAGCAATTGAGGGAGAAGGGCCTTGGTAAGGGAGGTGACCAAGAACCTGATGTTCACTCTGACAGAGCTCCAAAGTTCCTCTGTGGAGATGGGAGAACCTTCCAGAAGGACAACCATCTATGCAGCACCCCACCAATCAGGCCTTTATGGTAGAGTGGCCAGACGGAAGCCACTCCTCAGAAAAAGGCACATGACAGCCGGGTTGGAGTTTGACAAAAGGCACCTAAAAACTTGCAGACCATGAGAAACAAGATTCTCTGGTCTGATGAAACCAAGATTGAACTCTTTGGCCTGAATGTCAAGCGTCACTTCTGGAGGAAACCTGGCACCACCCCTACGGTGAAGCATGGTGGTGGCAGCATCATGCTGTGGGAATGTCTTCAGCGGCAGGGACTGGGAGACTAATCACGATCGAGGGAAAGATGAACGGAACAAAGTACAGTGAGATCCTTGATGAAAACAAGCTTCAGAGCGCTCAGGACCTCAGATTGGGGCGAATGTTCACCTTCCATCAGGACAACGACCTAAGCACACAGCCAAGACAACACAGGAGTGGCTTCGGGACAAGTCTCTGAATGTCCTTGAGTGGCCCAGCCAGAGCCCAGACTTGAAGCCGATTGAACATCTCTGGAGAGAGCTGAAAATATCTATGCAGCAACTCTCCCGATCCAACCTGACAGAGCTTGAGAGGATCTGCAGAGAAGAATGGGAGAAACTCCCCAAATACAGGTTTGCCAAGCTTGTAGCGTCATACCCAAGTAGACTCAAGGCTGTAATCTCTGCCAAAGGTGCTTCAACAAAGTACTGAGTAAAGGGTCTGAATACTTATGTAAATGTGATATTTCAGTTTTTTATTTGTAATACATTTGCCAAAATCTCTAAAAACCTGTGTTTGCTTTGTCATTATGGGGTATTGTGTGGAGATTGATGAGGATAATATTTTTTTAATCAATTTTAGAATAAGGCTGTAACATTACATTTTACATTTTAGTCATTTAGCAGACACTCTTATCCAGAGCGACTTACAGTAGTGAATACATTTCATACATTTTTTTTTTTGTACTAACATAACAAAATGTGGAAAAAATCAAGGGGTCTGAAAACTTTCCGAAAGCACTGTATTGCTTCTGTTGCCTGTTTGGGTGTTTGTTTAATAGCCTACTGATTCTGTGAGCACCAAGCCTTATGCAATGGCAAAATGTCAGATAAAGCAATTTCACAGATTTGGCTGTTTTTAATCTTGGCTACGCTGTAATAATGACTTTACAAAAGAAAATCTGTTAGAACAGACTGGTAATACTTATCATTTATTCAGTGTTGTTTACACTGTTCCAAACAGGCAGAAAAATGATATTGTAATTTAACAGCACTTGTTTGTCACACATAATATCCACGCAGCTCTCGCTCCTATACCCTCCCTTTTCTTGATCTCCTTCTTATTGTTATTATTACAATTATTATTATGATAATCATAAGTAGTCATTTTCATTACATTTACATTTTAGTCATTTAGCAGACGCTCTTATCCAGAGCGACTTACAGTAGTGAATGCATACATTTCATAAATTTCATACATTTTTTCTCCGTACTGGTCCCCCGTGGGAATCGAACCCACAACCCTGGCGTTGCAAACACCATGCTCTACCAACTGAGCCACACGGACCACGGGACCACTATACCAAGACATTAGTGGTCTTGGTATAGTATCCTTGTATAACCACCATCGAGCTGTAGGCCTAAGAGCGCGTCCTGTCTAGTCTTAATACAGTAACTTACTTAGGCCTATATTTCAATATATAGGCTACTGTATCAATCATTACATTTACATTACATTTAGTCATTTAGCAGACGCTCTTATCCAGAGCGACTTACAGTAGTGAGTGCATACATTTCATACATTTTTTTTTTCTCCGTACTGGTCCCCCGTGGGAATCAAACCCACAACCCTGGCGTTGCAAACACCATGCTCTACCAACTGAGCCACACGGGACCAATCAATTCATTCATTCATGCCATCACACAGCATACGAGACATTCATGCTTTGAAATGCAATCAAGCATTTTAGATTTAATTAAATAACAAAGGGAGCTTTGAATCATTAGCCTAAACAATAAATAAACCGCACATGCATGCAACTATTTTTAGTCTGCAGTAATAAAGGCTTTATTTTTTATCATTAGAACAGACTCTGGTACACTTATTTATTTAGTGTTGTTTGCACAGTTCCAAACGGTCAGACAAAATGTGTATATTTTAATACTCATGCAACCCTTGCTCCTGTACCTTCCCTTTTCTTGATCTCCATGTCACGCCCTGACCTTAGAGATCCGTTTATATCTCCATTTTGGTTGGTCAGGGCGTGCGTTGGGGTGGGCATTCTATGTCCTTTTTTCTATGTTTGGTATTTCTTTGTTTCGGCCGGGTATGGCTCTCAATCAGGGACAGCTGTATATCGTTGTTGCTGATTGGGAGCCATACTTAGGCAGCCTCTTTTTCCTTTGGGTTTTGTGGGTGGTTATTTTCTGTTTAGTCATTTGTTACCTGACAGAACTGTTTAGCTGTTGCACTTTAGTTTATTGATTCAGTGTTCATTCAAATACATTTCATGATGAGCACTAACCACGCTGCGCCTTGGTCTACTCTTTCAGATGGCCGTTACAGAACCACCCACCATAAGAAGACCAAGCAGCGTGGATTGGAGCATCGGGTTGACGGATGGACTTGGCAGAAGGAGCGAAGATTCTGGGAGGACAAGTTACGGGAGCTACGGGAGCCCGAGAGGCAACCCCCCAAAAAATTATTGGGGGGGGGCACACGAGAAGTTGGCCTGAGTCAGGATGGAATACTGAGCCAACTTCCGGAGCTTACAGGAGGCATCGTAGTACTGGTCAGGCACCGTGTTATGCGGTAGAGCGCACGGTGTCCCCAGTACGCATTGAAAGCCTTGTGCACTACATCCCAGCCCCTAACATCTGCCGGGCGAGAGTGGGCATTGAGTCGGGGCGGAGTGTTCCAGCTCAGCGCATCTGGTCTCCGGTGCGTTGTCTCGGTCCAGGTTATCCTGCGCTGGCGCTGCGTACTGTGTCTCCGGAGCGCTGGGATGAATCAGTCCGTCCTGTGCCTGCGCTCCGCCCGCGCCGGGCTAGGTTGGGTAATCAGCCTGGAAGATGGGTAACAAGCCTACGCACCAGATCTCCAGTGCGACCCCACAGTCCAGTACGCCCTGTTCCTGCTCCTCGCAGTAGCCTTGAGGTGCGGGTCTCCAGTCTGGTACCTCCAGTGCCATCACCACGCACCAGGCCTCCAGTGCGTCAGCCCAGTCCAGTACGTCCTGCTCCTGCTCCTCGGGCTAGCCCTGTGGTGCGTGTAAATAGTCTGGCGCCTCCAAAGCCAGCCCCACGCATCAGGCCTTCAGTGTGCAGTCCCCGTCCAGAGCTTCCGACGACAGTTCCCCATCTAGAGCTTCCGACGACAGTTCCCCGTCCAGAGCTTCCGGCGACAGTTCCCCGTCCAGAGCTTCCGGCGACAGTGCCCCGTCTAGAGACGGCCCACAGTCCGGAGCCTGCAGAGACGGCCCACAGTCCGGAGCCTGCAGAGACGGCCCACAGTCCGGAGCCTGCAGAGACGGCCCACAGTCCGGAGCCTGCAGAGACGGCCCACAGTCCGGAGCCTGCAGAGACGGCCCACAGTCCGGAGCCTGCAGAGACGGCCCACAGTCTGGAGCTAGCAGAGACGGCCCACAGTCCGGAGCTAGCAGAGACGGCCCACAGTCCGGAGCCAGCAGAGACGGCCCACAGTCCGGAGCCAGCAGAGACGGCCCACAGTCCGGAGCCAGCAGAGACGGCCCACAGTCCGGAGCCAGCCGAGACGGCCCACAGTCCGGAGCCAGCCGAGACGGCCCACAGTCCGGAGCCTGCCGAGACGGCCCACAGTCTGGAGCCTTCCGAGACGCTCCTCAGCCCTGAGCGAGAGTCGCCCGCCAGCCGAGCGCAGCCAGAGTTGCCCGCCAGCCGGGCGCAGCCAGAGTCCTCCAGTCCAGGGCCCGCTGCGAGGGTCCCCAGTCCGTGGTCGGCGGCAAGAGACCACGATCTAGGGGAGCCATTAAAGTGGGGTGAGCCAGCGGTGGAGCGGAGTCTGCGTCCTGCTCCTGAGCCGCCACCACGGGTAGATGCCCACCCGGACCCTCCCCTATAGGTTTAGGTTTTGCGGCTGGAGTCCGCACCTACTGTCACGCCCTGACCTTAGAGATCCCTTTATGTCTCTATTTTGATTGGTCAGGGCGTGAGTTGGGGTGGGCATTCTATGTCCTTTTTTCTATGTTTGGTATTTATTTGTTTCGGCCGGGTATGGCTCTCAATCAGGGACAGCTGTATATCGTTGTTGCTGATTGGGAGCCATACTTAGGCAGCCTGTTTTCCTTTGGGTTTTGTGGGTGGTTATTTTCTGTTTAGTCATTTGTTACCTGACAGAACTGTTTAGCTGTTGCACTTTGGTTTATTGATTCAGTGTTCATTCAAATACATTTCATGATGAGCACTAACCACGGTGCGCCTTGGTCTACTCTTTCAGACGGCCGTTACACTCCAGTGGTTTCCACAACTAAGTCAAATGTCTTCCACAGATCTGACTTCCTCTTTCCCTCCTGAGCAACCAGTAAACATTCGCCCATTTTGAGTTTATTTTTCACGTCCTCCACATCCATTTTGCTGTTGACATTACTGTGTTGGGAGTTTGTTATAACCAATTTATTGATGTGATTATGATAGGCTATAGGTCAGGCCCTATTGGTCACTTGTTTTTTGCTGAACAAATTAGGGATTTCGGTAACAGAACTTTCCAGAAAGACGGTAAATGGCAAAAATGTTGTTGCAGCTTCAGCATGGACAGTGCAATAAACACTTGCTGTGCTGTGGTGCCTTTCACTGCAGTACGGAGGAGAGAGAGAGACAACGTGCACGAGGCACTCACTGGCATTTTTTTTTAACACAGTGTGACCATTGGGCTCTTTCTTGAGTCATTTGTATATCTTCATTATTTAATCAAACAGTGTGCTTAAAGCATCAGACTAGCTCAGTGCATACAGTATGTAGCTGGTTTTATTCAAAATAAGTTCAAACATTTCGGCCAATCGATTGGTCAAAAGAACAGGGACAGCCCTACTCTACCATAAGCCGCCTCCAATGTCTTTTAGAGAATTTGGCAGTACGCCCAACCGGGCTCACAACCGCAGACCACACCAGCCCAGGATGTCCACATCCGGCTTCTTCACCTGCGGGATCATCTGATTCCAGCCACCCGGACAGCTGATGAAACTGTGGGTTTGCACAACCAAAGAATTTCTGCACAAACTGTCAGAAACCATCTCAGGAAAGTACTCGTCGTTCTCACCAGGGTCTTGACCTGACTGCAATGCAGCATCGTAACCGACTTCAGTGGGAAAATGCTCATCTTCGATAGCCACTGGCACACTGGAGAAGTTTCCCGGTTTCAACTGTACCGTGCAGTTGGCAGACAGTATGTATGGTGTTGTGGGGGCGAGCGGTTTGCTGATGTCAATGTTGTCAACAGAGTGCCCCATGGTGGCAATGGGGTTATGGTATGGGCAGGCATAAATATGGACAATGAACACAATTCAATTTTATCGATGACAATTTGAATGCACAGAGATACCATGAAGAGATCCTGAGGCCGATTGTCATGCCATTCATCCGCGGTCATCACCTCATGTTTCAACATGATTATGCACGGCCCCATGTTGCAAAATGTAAGGACCTGTACACAATTCCTGAAAGCTGAAAATGTCCCAGTTTTTCCATGGCCTGCATACTCACCAGACATGTCACCCATTGAGCATGTTTGGGATGCTCTAGATCGACGTGTACGACAGCGTATTCCAGTTCCCGCCAATATCCAGCAACTTCGCGCAGCCATTGAAGAGGAGTGGGACAACATTCCACAGGCCACAATCAACAGCCTGATCAACTCTATGCAAAGGAGATGTATCACGCTGCATGAGGAAAATAGTGGTCACACCAGATACTGACTGTTCCACGCCCTACCTTGTTTTTTTAAGGTATCTGTGACCAACAGATGTACATCTGCATTCCCAGTCATGTTAAACCCATAGATAGACTGATTTCCTGATATGAACTGTAACTTATTAAATCTTTGAAATTGTTGAATGCGTTTATATTGTTGTTCAGTGTAGGAAACCTATGTGAGTAACAACAGGTTCTACTTTCCTCTGTTGAATATATTGTCCTGGCCTGCTTCAATGTTATTTCTCAAATGTTTCCTGGTCAACCAGGTAGCGGGCGCTAGCCAAACCCTCCAGCTAAGAAAGACATGACCTCCATACATTCAGAGAATACAGATGAAGAGCGTTGGCGCCGCGCTGTTGGCACTTTCTCCCCAATATTGTGGCATCCAATTGGCATTTACAGTCGTGTCTCATCGCTGCAACTCCCGTATGGATTCGGGAGAGGTGAAGGTCGAGAGCCGTGCATCCTCCGAAACAGAACCCAACTAAGCCGCACTGCTTCTTGACACAATGCCACCTTAACCCGGAAGCCAGCCGCACCAATGTGTCGGAGGAAACACCGTACACCTGGCGACCGTGTCAGCGTGCACTGCGCCTTGCCCGCCACAGGAGTCGCTAGTGCGCGATGGGACAAGGACATCCCTGCTAGCCAAACCCTCCCCTAACCCGGACGACGCTGGGCCAATTGTGCGCCACCCCATGGGTCTCCCGGTCGCGGCCGGCTGCGACAGAGCCTGGACTCGAACACAGAATCTCTAGTGGCACAGCTAACACTGCAATGCAGTGCCTTAGACCACTGCGCCATTCTGGAGGCCGACACTGAGACTCTGATAGAATGATAACAAGCAGGATGTCATAGACTCCTATGAAAGGGAAAGGTAATGACAGAGAACAATCATGCCATGAGCTAAACACTATCAATAATTCATTGATAAAAATATGAATGTAAACCTCAACGATTCAATCTGTGTTTAAGAATGTTCACACCAGGGAGGTAGAGAAAACAGTATTACTTCCTCAATCAATGAAGTATGGAGAAAACCATTTCAACACATAGTGAAACAAATAGCCCATCATCACTGAATGGAGCAACTGAGATATGGGACAGATGTATAAATTGTCTAGCTGGGTCCTGAGAGCGGTGTGAGGAGTGACCCCACACAAACAACACATTCCAAACAAGGGTGTCTCACTGTCTGCCTGACCACAATAACAAGGAGTAGGCTAGTCAGTGTCTCTGGACAACATGACTGAGCTTTCCAACAACCATCTGTGTCCTCAACACACACAACTATACTGACCACACAGAAACAAGTGAACATGAAACAGTTCAACAATATTAATGATAACATGCACTGAAGCACCATAATGGTTATTTCGCTTCCCTTTCCGTTTTCCCTGGGGCAAGAGACGGCATTGCAGAGCTAAAAGGCTTGGTTAAATGCAGGCTTCCTCTGTACACCAGTCCACAGTGTTGGATTCTGATCCTTTAGATTCAGCCTGAGACATTGTAGGTAGGCAATAGCCAGATGTCTGTTCAAAAAGCTCTGCACTAACACATGATAAACAAGGCAAAACTTCCCTGCCAAGGATCATACACAGACGCTTTACGGTTGGCAAAGCAGTGAGTCTGCAGCAGCTGTTAGCAACCTCTAGCACATCAAACTGAGCGTAGCCAGGTAGCCATAAAGAAGGCTACGGTACATCTGTGCTAGTTCTGCTATAGGAGTCGTCCAGGAGGGGACGTCAGCCATACAGACCTGCTATGAGTCCCATGGTAGAAGGCCTTCCTGGTCCTTGGTTGAGGGGTGTGTGAGGAAGAGGAGGAGTAGCCCAGCTCCCTCCACATGTTAGCTGCAGGACAGGACAGGACAGGACAGGACAGGACAGGACAGGACAGGACAGCTCTCTTCTCTGTGTTGTACTCCACTCAGCTGTGATGCTGCTGACTGTTGACGTTGTCTCAGGAACGCATTAAACACTGCTTCCCACTTCTTCTCCTGGGCTGTCCCACTCAGACGGAGACACAGGGGGTGGGGCTACTGCAGCACACCCACATCTGACGTGATGAGACCCTCCCCAAAACAGCCACAGCTCTGGGGTGGGATGGGAGGACCGAGGGGCCCAGTCAACCCCAGAGCAGCAACACAGCAGTACTAAGGAGGACCAGAGGGAGACCAGTGTGGAGCCTCGGCCATGGAGCAGTAGGAGCAGCAGCCTGGGATTGCCAGAGCTCCCCTCCCTCTCCTCTCCTCTGCTATGTGCATTCCACAGTGGAGCAGTGACGTCAGAGCCCTTCTCTTTCCTGTGTTGGGCTGGACGCCCCCTCTCTCTGCTCCATTCTCTCTGCTCCATTCTCTCTGCTCCATTCTCTCTGCTCCATTCTCTCTGCTCTATTCTCTCTGCTCTATTCTCTCTGCTCCATTCTCTCTGCTCCATTCTCTCTGCTCCATTCTCTCTGCTCCATTCTCTCTGCTCCATTCTCTCTGCCACTGTCACAGTGGCAGCATTTGCAGGGGAAGGGAGAAGAGAAGGAATAGAAGAGAGAGAAGAGAAGGAGAGAGAGAGAGGAATGGAGAGTAGTAACATAAAGGAGGGAGTAGGGAAAGATGTGGAAAATGGGGAAAGTGAGAGTGGGAGAGCGAGAGGGAAAGAGAGAGCGTTCGTGCACTGAGAAATAGCAGCGGAGCGTTGGCAATGCTCCAGCAGCATAAGAGACTGATTACTAGCCCTACTGAAAATGCCTCCTATCAGCTAATGAAGAGAGAGGAGGGGGTGGATGAGGGGGGGCACAGGTTAAGGATGACTCCGTTACCAGGAAAAAGATCATCCAGAGGAGAACTCATTTCCCCAGCACCATCCTTATCCCTCATTCGTCCCTTCTACCTCAGCCCCCTTCTCATCCCTGATCCCTGGTCTGTTCCACATCTACTGTAGCACTGCCCTCATCCCCCCCAGCCTCATCCACTGCTGCCCTGCTCATCCATCCGAACAGACAGACTCTGTACCCCAGTCTCGTAGTATCTACCTCCCATGAGTCACTGGCACTCACAATCCAAACAAGGGCCTCTTTAGCATTGTAGATTTTACACCAGTCTGGCAGATTCTCCAGTCTAACCGCACCAATTATGTCATTTGGAATAATACATAATACTACATTTAGACGAGGGACGCAAAAACCGTCATACTAGTCGGCATACCGGGACAAGAAAGCAAGAAAGACGGTGACAGCAAAAGCAAGCCAGCACGAGGGTATGAGTTGTTATGTTGATTTCAGTAAACAAACATTGCAAATTAACATCCGGTAGAAAACAATTCAGACGGCAAAAGTTGAAATATTTGAACTCTGGCAGCAAGTCCCGTCTACCGTGGAGGCTGACGGCATTTACCGTCATGCTTTCATTGAAAACAATGATATCCGGTTTGCCGTCTACCTCGTACCATCTAAATGCAGCATTAGCCTGACCGTGCTCTGCTTCCCAGGAAGCACAAATACACAGAAACCAGAGACTAAAATGGAAGGTATCCATGGTAGGGCTAGGAATTGCCAGGGACCTCATGATACGATATTATCATGATACTTAGTTGCTGATGCGATATGTATTGCGATTTTCACGATTCTATATGTATTGCGATTCAATACTGCGATTGATGTTCGAAAAATATTGCTCACTATACACTGTGGCCAGTTTATTAGGTACACCACCCATTCATGAAAATGGTTCCCTCCTACAGACAGTGATTCACGTGGCCTGCTATATAAAGCAGGCAGACAGGCATCGAGGCATTCACAGTTACTGTTCGATTGAACTTTAGAATTGGCAAAATGACTGACCTAAACTTAGGAACACACAACTCAATGGTCCTTGTCCCAGATGGGCAATTAATGCAGCAGACGACCAGACCAGGTCCCACTCCTATCAGATAAACACAAGAAGTGGCTCCAGTGGGCACGCGATCACCAACACTGGATAACTGAGGTGTGGAAAAACATTGTCTGGTCCGACGAATCCCGGTTCCTGTTGTGTCATGCTGATGGCAGAGTCAGGATTTGGCGTAAGCAGCATGAGTCCATGACCCCATCCTGCCTGGTGTCAACAGTACAGGCTGGTGGTGGTGGTGTAATGGTGTGGTGAATGTTTTCCTGGCACACGCTAGGGCCCTTCATATCAATGGTTCTATGCCCTGAAGAATTCCGGCTGTTCTGGAGGCAAAGGGGGGTCCGACCCGGTACTAGAATGGTGTACCTAATATACTGGCCACTGGGTGTACGTCTGCTGCAGAGAGAGAACATTTGTTTTGATCAGACAGGGAAATAAATGTGCCGAAAACAATGTTGGTTCACTATTTAAAAAGAAGACGGAGAACAAGTTATAGGGTGAAAAATGCCAGTTTTAATTTTTTTACATCGATACTTGGAGTCAAATCATCCAAAAATAATATTGTGATATGTAACTGTATGGATTTTTTTGCCAATCACTAGTCCATTGATGTGCTTCATGCTCTCTCAATGTTAGATCTGAACAACTAGGAGTTAGTGAAGCTATCAAAGCCACCCAGGAGACAAATGATGTACACTGCCTGTCTCTCTTCGGCCACATATGACTTATGCACTGTTATCTGAGCTGAAGCTGGTGGGCATTCATCATCAGACCTCCTCATCCTCTCATCACTTTGTAGGAGCGTGAGGGTGAACCTGCTCTGAAATGCAGGGGGTTTGAAGGGCATTTCATAATGAGTGCCTCAATCAAGAGAGACCAGAGCATCTACTTCAGCCCCCTGCCCACCGTTCCCCTCTGCTTCTACTCAGCATAATCACCCTGGCTTCCTTAAATGGCTTCTTAAACATCCTACACACATATTATCACACATTCCTCATCCAGGGAGTGCTGATAGCTCACACTTCCTGGTAGACACA